>NW_027182813.1:1582500-1805000 GCF_041146395.1 Eulemur rufifrons
CAAAGGATTCTTAAAGGAATGAGATGACCATGCGGATCCTGTTTAATTCTCTGAAACAGAATCCGCACTTTTCAACTGCCAAACACATGCCCACTACTCTTCTCTGGGGATAATAAAAACAAACCAGCGATCTGACAGAGGGCCTGAACACCCATCCTGACCGACCCCACAAAACAAAAAAGTACCCTCCAGCTACTATTTATAATGCCAATTTGCAAAATTTCCCTGCATTTTTAAACAATGGAGAAATGATGGTGGGATGATACTTAGAAGAATGGCTTCTTGTCAGTCTCCACTGACAAAAATAGGCAACACCAAGTCAGCTACGCCTCAGCATAATTATGTCCGTAGCAGCCATATTTGGTTTCAGTAGGCACATACACACGTTATCACAATTATGGTGAAACGCTGAAAACCTGCAAAGGATTGTCAACATACTGGTTAATTGAAAAGCTCTGCGGCATACTTCTTGGAACTAGCCAGTTTCCTGTGCCCACGCATAGACAAGTATATAGAACCATGGTGGATCCCCAGCTCATGAAGCAAAGGATTCTTAAAGGAACGGGATTATCATGGGGATCCTGTTGAATTCTCTGAAACAGATCCGCAGTTTTCACCTGCCATACTAATACCCACTTCTCCTCTCTGGGGATAATAAAAACCAACCGGGGAACTGACAGAGGGCCTGACCAACACATCCACACCGACCCCACAGGAAAAAAAAAAAAAAACACCGTAGCCTCCAGCTACTAATTATAATGCTAACTTGCAAAATTTTCCTGCATTTTTAAACAATGGAAAAATGATGGTGAGATGATACTTACAAGAATGGATTCTTGTCAGTCTCCACTAACAAAAATAGGCAAAAACAAGTCAGCTACGCCTCAGCATAGTTATGTCCGTGGCAGCCTTCTTGGGTTTCAGGAGGCACAAACAAACGTTATCACAATTATGGTGAAACGCTGAACACCTGAAAATAATTTTCAACGTACTGGTTAATTGAAAAGCTCTGCGGCATACTTCTTGGAACAAGCCAGTTACCTGTTCCCACGCAAACAGGAGTATATAGAACCATGGTGGATTTCCAGCTGATGAAGTAAAGGATTATTAAAGGAACGGGAAGACCATGGGGATCATCGTTAATTCTCTGAAACAGAATCCGCCCTTTTCACCTGCCAAACACATGCCCACTTCTCCTCTCTGGGGATCATAAAAACTAACCAGCGAACTGACAGAGGGCCTGACCCCCCCCCATCCACATCAACCACACACACAAAAAAAACCGTACCCTCCAGCTACTAATTATAATGCTAACTTGCAAAATTTCCCTGCATTTTAAAACAATGGAAAAATGTTGGTGGGGTGATACTTAGAAGAATGGCTTCTTGTCAGTCTCCACTAACAAAAATAGGCAACACCAAGTCAGCTACTCCTCAGCATAGTTATGTCCGTCGCAGCCTTCTTGGGTTTCAGGAGGGACAACACACGTTATCACAATTATGGTGAAACGCTGAACACCTGCAAATAATTTTCAACGTAGTGGTTAATTGAAAAGCTCTGCGGCATACTTCTTGGAACAAGCCAGTTACCTGTTCCCACGCAAACAGGAGTATATAGAACCATGGTGGATTTCCAGCTGATGAAGTAAAGGATTATTAAAGGAACGGGATGACCATGGGGATCATCGTTAATTCTCTGAAACAGAATCCGCCCTTTTCACCTGCCAAACACATGCCCACTTCTCCTCTCTGGGGATAATAAAAACTAACCAGCGAAATGACAGAGGGCCTGACCCCCCAATCCACATCGACCACACACTAAAACAAAACCGTACTCTCCAGCTACTAATTATAATGCTAACTTGCAAAATTTCCCTGCATTTTAAAACAATGGAAAAATGGTGGTGGGATGATACTTAGAAGAATGGCTTCTTGTCAGTCTCCACTAACAAAAATAGGCAACACCAAGTCAGCTACTCCTCAGCATAGTTATGTCCGTCGCAGCCATCTTGGGTTTCAGGAGGCACAAACACACGTTATCACAATTATGGTGAAACACTGAACACCTGCAAATAATTTTCAACGTAGTGGTTAATTGAAAAGCTCTGCGGCATACTTCTTGGAACAAGCCAGTTACCTGTTCCCACGCAAAGAGGAGTATATAGAACCATGGTGGATTTCCAGCTGATGAAGTAAAGGATTATTAAAGGAACGGGATGACCATGGGGATCATCGTTAATTCTCTGAAACAGAATCCGCCCTTTTCACCTGCCAAACACAGGCCCACTTCTCCTCTCTGGGGATAATAAAAACTAACCAGCGAACTGACAGAGGGCCTGACCCCCCCCATCCACATCGACCACACACACAAAAAAAAAACCGTAGCCTCCAGCTACTAATTATAATGCTAACTTGCAAAATTTCCCTGCATTTTAAAACAATGGAAAAATGGTGGTGGGATGATACTTAGAAGAATGGCTTCTTGTCTGTCTCCACTAACAAAAATAGGCAACACCAAGTCAGCTACTCCTCAGCATAGTTATGTCCGTCGCAGCCTTCTTGGGTTTCAGGAGGGACATACAAACGTTATCAAAATTATGGTGAAACGCTGAAAACCTGCAAATAATTTTCAACGTACTGGTTAATTTGAAAACTCTCCAGCATAATTCTTGGAACAAGCCAGGTACCTGTGCCCACGCATAGAGGAGTATATAGAAACATGGTGGAATCCCAGCTGATGAAGCAAAGGATTCTTAAAGGAATGAGATGACCATGCGGATCCTGTTTAATTCTCGGAAACAGAATCCGCACTTTTCACCTGCCAAACACATGCCCACTACTCTTCTCTGGGGATAATAAAAACAAAGCAGCGATCTGACAGAGGGCCTGAACACCCATGCTGACCGACCCCACAAAACAAAAAAGTACCCTCCAGCTACTAATTATAATGCTAATTTGCAAAATTTCCCTGCATTTTTAAACAATGGAGAAATGATGGTGGGATGATACTTAGAAGAATGGCTTCTTGTCAGTCTCCACTGACAAAAATAGGCAACACCAAGTCAGCTACGCCTCAGCATAGTTATGTCCGTAGCAGCCATATTTGGTTTCAGTAGTCACATACACACGTTATCACAATTATGGTGAAACGCTGAAAACCTGCAAAGGTTTGTCAACATACTGGTTAATTGAAAAGCTCTGAGGCATACTTCTTGGAACTAGCCAGTTTCCTGTGCCCACGCATAGACAAGTATATAGAACCATGGTGGATTCCCAGCTCATGAAGCAAAGGATTCTTAAAGGAACGGGATTACCATGCGGGTCCTGTTTAATTCTCTGAAACAGATACGCAGTTTTCACCTGCCATACTAATACCCACTTCTCCTCTCTGGGGATAATAAAAACCAACCGGGGAACTGACAGAGGGCCTGACCAACACATCCACACCGACCCCACAGGAAAAAAAAAAAAAAAAACACCGTAGCCTCCAGCTACTAACTATAATGCTAACTTGCAAAATTTTCCTGCATTTTTAAGCAACGGAAAAATGATGCTGAGATGATACTTACAAGAATGGATTCTTGTCAGTCTCCAATAACAAAAATAGGCAAAACCAAGTCAGCTACGCCTCAGCATAGTTATGTCCGTCGCAGCCTTCTTGGGTTTCAGGAGGCACAAACAAACGTTATCACATTTATGGTGAAACGCTGAACACCTGCAAATAATTTTCAACGTACTGGTTAATTGAAAAGCTCTGCGGCATACTTCTTGGAACAAGGCAGTTACCTGTTCCCACGCAAAGAGGAGAATAAAGAACCATGGTGGATTTCCAGCTGATGAAGTAAAGGATTATTAAAGGAACGGGATGACCATGGGGATCATCGTTAATTCTCTGAAACAGAATCCGCCCTTTTCACCTGCCAAACATATGCCCACTTCTCCTCTCTGGGGATAATAAAAACTAACCAGCGAACTGACAGAGGGCCTGACCCCCACCATCCACATCGACCACACAAAAAAAAAAAACCGTACCCTCCAGCTACTAATTATAATGCTAACTTGCAAAATTTCCCTGCATTTTAAAACAATGGAAAAATGTTGGTGGGATGATATTTAGAAGAATGGCTCCTTGTCAGTCTCCACTAACAAAAATAGGCAACACCAAGTCAGCTACTCCTCAGCATAGTTATGTCCTTCGCAGCCTTCTTGCGTTTCAGGAGGGACATACAAACGTTATCAAAATTATGGTGAAACGCTGAAAACCTGCAAATAATTTTCAACGTACTGGTTAATTTGAAAACTCTCGAGCATAATTCTTGGAACAAGCCAGGTACCTGTGCCCACGCATAGAGGAGTATATAGAAACATGGTGGAATCCCAGCTGATGAAGCAAAGGATTCTTAAAGGAATGAGATGACCATGCGGATCCTGTTTAATTCTCGGAAACAGAATCCGCACTTTTCACCTGCCAAACACATGCCCACTACTCTTCTCTGGGGATAATAAAAACAAAGCAGCGATCTGACAGAGGGCCTGAACACCCATGCTGACCGACCCCACAAAACAAAAAAGTACCCTCCAGCTACTAATTATAATGCTAATTTGCAAAATTTCCCTGCATTTTTAAACAATGGAGAAATGATGGTGGGATGATACTTAGAAGAATGGCTTCTTGTCAGTCTCCACTGACAAAAATAGGCAACACCAAGTCAGCTACGCCTCAGCATAGTTATGTCCGTAGCAGCCATATTTGGTTTCAGTAGTCACATACACACGTTATCACAATTATGGTGAAACGCTGAAAACCTGCAAAGGTTTGTCAACATACTGGTTAATTGAAAAGCTCTGAGGCATACTTCTTGGAACTAGCCAGTTTCCTGTGCCCACGCATAGACAAATATATAGAACCCTGGTGGATTCCCAGCTCATGAAGCAAAGGATTCTTAAAGGAACGGGATTACCATGCGGGTCCTGTTTAATTCTCTGAAACAGATACGCAGTTTTCACCTGCCGTACTAATACCCACTTCTCCTCTCTGGGGATAATAAAAACCAACCGGGGAACTGACAGAGGGCCTGACCAACACATCCACACCGACCCCACAGGAAAAAAAAAAAACAAACACCGTAGCCTCCAGCTACTAACTATAATGCTAACTTGCAAAATTTTCCTGCATTTTTAAGCAATGGAAAAATGATGGTCAGATGATACTTACAAGAATGGATTCTTGTCAGTCTCCAATAACAAAAATAGGCAAAACCAAGTCAGCTACGCCTCAGCATAGTTATGTCCATCGCAGCCTTCTTGGGTTTCAGGAGGCACAAACAAACGTTATCACATTTATGGTGAAACGCTGAACACCTGCAAATAATTTTCAACGTACTGGTTAATTGAAAAGCTCTCCGGCTTACTTCTTGGAACAAGGCAGTTACCTGTTCCCACGCAAAGGGGAGAATAAAGAACCATGGTGGATTTCCAGCTGATGAAGTAAAGGATTATTAAAGGAACGGGATGACCATGGGGATCATCGTTAATTCTCTGAAACAGAATCCGCCCTTTTCACTTGCCAAACACATGCCCACTTCTCCTCTCTGGGGATGATAAAAACTAACCAGCGAACTGACAGAGGACCTGACCCCCCCCATCCACATCAACCACACACACAAAAAAAACCGTACCCTCCAGCTACTAATTATAATGCTAACTTGCAAAATTTCCCTGCATTTTAAAACAATGGAAAAATGATGGTGGGATGATACTTAGAAGAATGGCTTCTTGTCAGTCTCCACTAACAACAATAGGCAACACCAAGTCAGCTACTCCTCAGCATAGTTATGTCCGTCGCAGCCTTCTTGGGTTTCAGGAGGCACAAACACACGTTATCACAATTATGGTGAAACGCTGAACACCTGCAAATAATTTTCAACGTAGTGGTTAATTGAAAAGCTCTGCGGCATACTTCTTGGAACAAGCCAGTTACCTGTTCCCACGCAAAGAGGAGTATATAGAACCATGGTGGATTTCCAGCTGATGAAGTAAAGGATTATTAAAGGAACGGGATGACCATGGGGATCATCGTTAATTCTCTGAAACAGAATCCGCCCTTTTCACCTGCCAAACACATGCCCACTTCTCCTCTCTGGGGATAATAAAAACTAACCAGCGAACTGACAGAGGGCCTTACCCCCCCATCCACATCGACCACACACACAAAAAAAAAAACCGTACCCTCCAGCTACTAATTATAATGCTAACTTGCAAAATTTCCCTGAATTTTAAAACAATAGAAAAATGGTGGTGGGATGATACTTAGAAGAATGGCTTCTTGTCAGTCTCCACTAACAAATATAGGCAACACCAAGTCAGCTACTCCTCAGCATAGTTATGTCCGTCGCAGCCTTCTTGGGTTTCAGGAGGCACAAACACACGTTATCACAATTATGGTGAAACGCTGAACACCTGCAAATAATTTTCAACGTAGTTGTTAATTGAAAAGCTCTGCGGCATACTTCTTGGAACAAGGCAGTTACCTGTTCCCACGCAAAGAGGAGTATATAGAACCATGGTGGATTTCCAGGTGATGAAGTAAAGGATTATTAAAGGAACGGGATGACCATGGGGATCATCGTTAATTCTCTGAAACAGAATCCGCCCTTTTCACCTGCCAAACACATGCCCACTTCTCCTCTCTGGGGATAATAAAAACTAACCAGCGAACTGACAGAGGGCCTGACCCCCTCCATCCACATCGACCACACAAAAAAAAAAAAAACCGTACCCTCCAGCTACTAATTATAATGCTAACTTGCAAAATTTCCCTGCATTTTAAAACAATGGAAAAATGGTGGTGGGATGATACTTAGAAGAATGGCTTCTTGTCAGTCTCCACTAACAAAAATAGGCAACACCAAGTCAGCTAATCCTCAGCATAGTTATGTCCGTCGCAGCCTTCTTGGGTTTCAGGAGGCACAAACACACGTTATCACAATTATGGTGAAATGCTGAACACCTGCAAATAATTTTCAAGGTACTGGTTAATTGAAAAGCTCTGCGGCATACTTCTTGGAACAAGGCAGTTACCTGTTCCCACGCAAACAGGAGTATATAGAACCATGGTGGATTTCCAGCTGATGAAGTAAAGGATTATTAAAGGAACGGGATGACCATGGGGATCATCGTTATTTCTCTGAAACAGAATCCGCCCTTTTCACCTGCCAAACACATGCCCACTTCTCCTCTCTGGGGATAATAAAAACTAACCAGCGAACTGACAGAGGGCCTGACCCCCCCATCCACATCGACCACAAAAAAAAAAAAAAACTGTACCCTCCAGCTACTAATTATAATGCTAACTTGCAAAATTTCCCTGCATTTTAAAACAATGGAAAAATGGTGGTGGGATGATACTTAGAAGAATGGCTTCTTGTCAGTCTCCACTAACAAAAATAGGTAACACCAAGTCAGCTAATCCTCAGCATAGTTATGTCCGTCGCAGCCTTATTGGGTTTCAGGAGGCACAAACACACGTTATCACAATTACGGTGATACGCTGAAGACCTGCAAATAATTTTCAACGTAGTGATTAATTGAAAAGCTCTGCGGCATACTTCTTGGAACAAGGCAGTTACCTGTTCCCACACAAAGAGGAGTATATAGAACCATGGTGGATTTCCAGCTGATGAAGTAAAAATTATTAATGGAACGGGATGACCATGGGGATCATCGTTAATTCTCTGAAACAGAATCCGCCCTTTTCATCTGCCAAACACATGCCCACTTCTCCTCTCTGGGGATAATAAAAACTAACCAGCGAACTGACAGAGTGCCTCACCGCCCCCCATCCACATCGACCACACACAAAAAAAAAACCGTACCCTCCAGCTGCTAATTATAATGCTAACTTGCAAAATTTCCCTGCATTTTAAAACAATGGAAAAATGGTGGTCGGATGATACTTAGAAGAATGGCTTCTTTTCAGTCTCCACTGACAAAAATAGGCAACACCAAGTCAGCTACGCCTCAGCATAGTTATGTCCGTAGTAGCCATATTTGGTTTCAGTAGGCACATACACACGTTATCACAATTATGGTGAAACGCTGAAAACCTGCAAAGGAGTGTCAACATACTGGTTAATTGAGAAGCTCTGAGGAATACTTCTTGGAACTAGCCAGTTTCCTGTGCCCACGCACAGACAAGTGTATAGAACCATGGTGGATTCCCAGCTCATGAAGCAAAGGATTCTTAAAGGAACGGGATTACCATGCGGATCCTGTTGAATTCTCTGAAACAGATCCGCAGTTTTCACCTGCCATACTAATACCCACTTCTCCTCTCTGGGGATAATAAAAACCAACCGGGGAACTGACAGATGGCCTGACCTACACATCCACACTGACCCCACAGGAAAAAAAAAAAAAAAACACCGTAGCCTCCAGCTACTAATTATAATGCTAACTTGCAAAATTTTCCTGCATTTGTAAACATTGGAAAAATGATGGTGAAATGATACTTACAATAATGGATTCTTGTCAATCTCCACTAACAAAACTAGGCAAAACCAAGTCAGCTACGCCTCAGCATAGTTATGTCCGTCGCAGCCTTCTTGGGTTTCAGGAGGCACAAACAAACGTTATCACAATTATGGTGAAACGCTGAACACCTGCAAATAATTTTCAACGTACTGGTTAATTGAAAAGCTCTGCGGCATACTTCTTGGAACAAGCCAGTTACCTGTTCCCACGCAAAGAGGAGTATATAGAACCATGGTGGATTTCCAGCTGATGAAGTAAAGGATTATTAAAGGAACGGGATGACCATGGGGATCATCGTTAATTCTCTGAAACAGAATCCGCCCTTTTCACCTGCCAAACACATGCCCACTTCTCCTCTCTGGGGATAATAAAAACTAACCAGCGAACTGATAGAGGGCCTGACCCCCACCATCCACATCGACCACACACAAAAAAAAAAACCGTACCCTCCAGCTACTAATTATAATGCTAACTTGAAAAATTTCCCTGCATTTTAAAACAATGGAAAAATGGTGGTGGGATGATACTTAGAAGAATGGCTTCTTGTCAGTCTCCACTAACAAAAATAGGCAACACCAAGTCAGCTACTCCTCAGCATAGTTATGTCCGTCGCAGCCTTCTTGGGTTTCAGGAGGCACAAACAAACGTTATCACAATTATGGTGAAATGCTGAACACCTGCAAATAATTTTCAAGGTACTGGTTAATTGAAAAGCTCTGCGGCTTACTTCTTGGAACAAGGCAGTTACCTGTTCCCACGCAAACAGGAGTATATAGAACCATGGTGGATTTCCAGCTGATGAAGTAAAGGATTATTAAAGGAACGGGATGACCATGGGGATCATCGTTATTTCTCTGAAACAGAATCCGCCCTTTTCACCTGCCAAACACATGCCCACTTCTCCTCTCTGGGGATAATAAAAACTAACCAGCGAACTGACAGAGGGCCTGACCCCCCCATCCACATCGACCACAAAAAAAAAAAAAAACTGTACCCTCCAGCTACTAATTATAATGCTAACTTGCAAAATTTCCCTGCATTTTAAAACAATGGAAAAATGGTGGTGGGATGATACTTAGAAGAATGGCTTCTTGTCAGTCTCCACTAACAAAAATACGCAACACCAAGTCAGCTACTCCTCAGCATAGTTATGTCCGTCGCAGCCTTCTTGGGTTTCAGGAGGCACAAACACACGTTATCACAATTATGGTGAAACGCTGAACACCTGCAAATAATATTCAACGTACTGGTTAATTGAAAACCTCTGCGGCATACTTCTTGGAACAAGGCAGTCACCTGTTCCACGCAAAGAGGAGTATATAGAACCATGGTGGATTTCCAGCTGATTAAGTAAAGGATTATTAAAGGAACGGGATGACCATGGGGATCATCGTTAATTCTCTGAAACAGAATCCGCCCTTTTCACCTGCCAAACACATGCCCACTTCTCCTCTCTGGGGATAATAAAAACTAACCAGCGAACTGACAGAGGGCCTGACCCCCACCATCCACATCGACCACACACAAAAAAAAAAAACCGTACCCTCCAGCTACTAATTATAATGCTAACTTGCAAAATTTCCCTGCATTTTAAAACAATGGAAAAATGGTGGTGGGATGATACTTAGAAGAATGGCTTCTTGTCAGTCTCCACTAACAAAAATAGGCAACACCAAGTCACCTACTCCTCAGCATAGTTATGTCCGTCGCAGCCTTCTTGGGTTTCAGGAGGCACAAACACACGTTATCACAATTATGGTGAAACGCTGAACACCTGCAAATAATTTTCAATGTAGTGGTTAATTGAAAAGCTCTGCGGCATACTTCTTGGAACAAGCCAGTTACCTGTTCCCACGCAAAGAGGAGTATATAGAACCATGGTGGATTTCCAGCTGATGAAGCAAAGGATTATTAAAGGAACGGGATGACCATGGGGATCATCGTTAATTCTCTGAAACAGAATCCGCCCTTTTCATCTGCCAAACACATGCCCACTTCTCCTCTCTGGGGATAATAAAAACTAACCAGCGAACTGACAGAGGGCTTGACTGCCCCCCATCCACATCGACCACACAGAAAAAAAAAACCGTACCCTCCAGCTGCTAATTGTAATGCTAACTTGCAAAAATTCCCTGCATTTTAAAACAATGGAAAAATGGTGGTGGGATGATACTTAGAAGAATGGCTTCTTGTCAGTCTCCACTAACAAAAATAGGCAACACCAAGTCAGCTACTCCTCAGCATAGTTATGTCCGTCGCAGCCTTCTTGGGTTTCAGGAGGCACAAACAAAGGTTCTCACAATTATGGTGAAACGCTGAACACCTGCAAATAATTTTCAACGTAGTGATTAATTGAAAAGCTCTGCGACATACTTCTTGGAACTAGCCAGTTTCCTGTGCCCACGCATAGACAAGTATATAGAACCATGGTGGATTCCCAGCTCATGAAGCAAAGGATTCTTAAAGGAACGGGATTACCATGCGGATCTTGTTTAATTCTCTGAAACAGATCCGCAGTTTTCACCTGACATACTAATACCCACTTCTCCTCTCTGAGGATAATAAAAACAAACCAGCAAACTGACAGAGGGCCTGACCAACACATCCACACCGACCCCACAGGAAAAAAAAAAGAAAAAAACCGTAGCCTGCAGCTACTAATTATAATGCTAACTTGCAAAATTTTCCTGCATTTTTAAACAATGGAAAAATGATGGTGAGATGATACTTACAAGAATGGCTTCTTGTCATTCTCCACTAACAAAACTAGGCAAAACCAAGTCAGCTACGCCTCAGCATAGTTATGTCCGTCGCAGCCTTCTTGGGTTTCAGGAGGCACAAACACACGTTATCACAATTATGGTGAAACGCTGAACACCTGCAAATAATTTTCAAGGTACTGGTTAATTGAAAAGCTCTGCGGCATACTTCTTGGAACAAGCCAGTTACCTGTTCCCACGCAAAGAGGAGTATATAGAACCATGGTGGAATCCCAGCTGATGAAGTAAAGGATTATTAAAGGAATGAGATGACCATGCGGATCTTGTTTAATTCTCTGAAACAGAATCCGCACTTTTCACCTGCCAAACACATGCCCACTACTCTTCTCTGGGGATAATAAAAACAAACCAGCGATCTGACTGAGGGCCTGAACACCCATCCTGACCGACCCCACAAAACAAAAAAGTACCCTCCAGCTACTATTTATAATGCCAATTTGCAAAATTTCCCTGCATTATTAAACAATGGAGAAATGATGGTGGGATTATACTTAGAAGAATGGCTTCTTGTCAGTCTCCACTGACAAAAATAGGCAACACCAAGTCAGCTACGCCTCAGCATAGTTATGTCCGTAGCAGCCATATTTGGTTTCAGTAGGCACATACACACGTTATCACAATTATGGTGAAACGCTGAAAACCTGCAAAGGATTGTCAACATACTGGTTAATTGAAAAGCTCTGAGGCATACTTCTTGGAACTAGCCAGTTTCCTGTGCCCACGCATAGACAAGTATATAGAACCATGGTGGATTCCCAGCTCATGAAGCAAAGGATTCTTAAAGGAACGGGATTACCATGCGGATCCTGTTTAATTCTCTGAAACAGATCCGCAGTTTTCACCTGCCATACTAATACCCACTTCTCCTCTCTGGGGATAATAAAAACAAACCAGCAAACTGACAGAGGGCCTGACCAACACATCCACACCGACCCCACAGGAAAAAAAAAAAAAAAAAACGTAGCCTGCAGCTACTAATTATAATGCTAACTTGCAAAATTTTCCTGCATTTTTAAACAATGGAAAAATGATGGTGAGATGATACTTACAAGAATGGCTTCTTGTCAGTCTCCACTAACAAAAATAGGCAAAACCAAGTCAGCTACGCCTCAGCATAGTTATGTCCGTCGCAGCCTTCTTGGGTTTCAGGAGGCACAAACACACGTTATCACAATTATGTTGAAACTCTGAACACCTGCAAATAATTTTCAACGTAGTGGTTAATTGAAAAGCTCTGTGGCATACTTCTTGGAACAAGGCAGTTACCTGTTCCCACGCAAAGAGGAGTATAGAGAACCATGGTGGATTTCCAGCTGATGAAGTAAAGGATTATTAAAGGAACGGGATGACCATGGGGATCATCGTTAATTCTCTGAAACAGAATCCGCCCTTTTCACCTGCCAAACACATGCCCACTTCTCCTCTCTGGGGATAATAAAAACTAACCAGCGAACTGACAGAGGGCCTGACCCCCCCATCCACATCGACCACACACAAAAAAAAAAAAAAAACGTACCCTCCAGCTACTAATTATAATGCTAACTTGCAAAATTTCCCTGCATTTTAAAACAATGGAAAAATGGTGGTGGGATGATACTTAGAAGAATGGCTTCTTGTCAGTCTACACTAACAAAAATAGGCAACACCAAGTCAGCTACGCCTCAGCATAGTTATGTCCGTCGCAGCCTTCTTGGGTTTCAGGAGGCACAAACACACGTTATCACAATTATGGTGAAACGCTGAACACCTGCAAATAATTTTCAACGTAGTGGTTAATTCAAAAGCTCTGCGGCATACTTCTTGGAACAAGGCAGTTACCTCTTCCCACGCAAACAGGAGTATATAGAACCATGGTGGATTTCCAGCTGATGAAGTAAAGGATTACTAAAGGAACGGGATGACCATGGTGATCATCGTTAATTCTCTGAAACAGAATCCGCCCTTTTCACCTGCCAAACACATGCCCACTTCTCCTCTCTGGGGATAATAAAAACTAATCAGCGAACTGACAGAGGGCCTGACCCCCACCATCCACATCGACCACACACAAAAAAAAAAACCGTACCCTCCAGCTACTAATTATAATGCTAACTTGCAAAATTTCCCTGCATTTTAAAACAATGGAAAAATGGTGGTGGGATGATACTTACAAGAATGGCTTCTTGTCAGTCTCCACTAACAAAAATAGGCAACACCAAGTCAGCTACTCCTCAGCATAGTTATGTCCGTCGCAGCCTTCTTGGGTTTCAGGAGGGACATACAAACGTTATCAAAATTATGGTGAAACGCTGAAAACCTGCAAATAATTTTCAACGTACTGGTTAATTTGAAAACTCTCCAGCATAATTTTTGGAACAAGCCAGGTACCTGTGCCCACGCATAAAGGAGTATATAGAAACATGGTGGAATCCCAGCTGATGAAGCAAAGGATTCTTAAAGGAATGAGATGACCATGAGGATCCTGTTTAATTCTCTGAAACAGAATCCGCCCTTTTCACCTGCCAAACACATGCCCTCTTCTCCTCTCTGGGGATAATAAAAACTAACCAGCAAACTGACAGAGGGCCTGACCAAGACATCCACACCGACCCCACAGGAAAAAAAAAAAAAAACCGTAGCCTGCAGCTACTAATTATAATGCTAACTTGCAAAATTTTCCTGCATTTTTAAACAATGGAAAAATGATGGTGAGATGATACTTAGAAGAATGGGCTCTTGTCAGTCTCCACTAACAAAAATAGGCAAAACCAAGTCAGGTACGCCTCAGCATAGTTATGTCCGTCGCAGCCTTCTTGGGTTTCAGGAGGCACAAACACATGTTATCACAATTATGGTGAAACGCTGAACACCTGCAAATAATTTTCAACGTAGTGGTTAATTGAAAAGCTCTGCGGCATACTTCTTGGAACAAGGCAGTTACCTGTTCTCACGCAAAGAGGAGTATATAGAACCATGGTGGATTTCCAGGTGATGAAGTAAAGGATTATTAAAGGAACGGGATGACCATGGGGATCATCGTTAATTCTCTGAAACAGAATCCGCCCTTTTCACCTGCCAAACACATGCCCACTTCTCCTCTCTGGGGATAATAAAAACTAACCAGCGAACTGACAGAGCGCCTGACCCCCCCATCCACATCGACCACACACACAAAAAAAAACCGTACCCTCCAGCTACTAATTGTAATGCTAACTTGCAAAATTTCCCTGCATTTTAAAACAATGGAAAAATGGTGGTGGGATGATACTTAGAAGAATGGCTTCTTGTCAGTCTCCACTAACAAAAATAGGCAACACCAAGTCAGCTACTCCTCAGCATAGTTATGGCCGTCGCAGCCTTCTTGGGTTTCAGGAGGCACAAACACACGTTATCACAATTATGGTGAAACGCTGAACACCTGCAAATAATTTTCAACGTAGTGGTTAATTGAAAAGCTCTGGGGCATACTTCTTGCAACAAGCCAGTTTCCTGTGCCCACGCATAGAGAAGTATATAGAACCATGGTGGATTCCCAGATCATGAAGCAAAGGATTCTTAAAGGAACGGGATTACCATGCGGATCCTGTTTAATTCTCTGAAACGGATCCGCAGTTTTCACCTGCCATACTAATACCCACTTCTCCTCTCTGGGGATAATAAAAACAAACCAGCGAACTGACAAAGGGCCTGACGAACACATCCACACCGACCCCACAGGAAAAAAAAAAAAAAAACACTGTAGCCTCCAGCTACTAATTATAATGCTAACTTGCAAAATTTTCCTGCATTTTTAAACAATGGAAAAATTATGGTGAGATCATACTTAGAAGAATGGATTCTTGTCAGTCTCCACTAACAAAAATAGGCAAAACCAAGTCAGCTACGCCTCAGCATAGTTATGTCCGTCGCAGCCTTCTTGGGTTTCAGGAGGCACAAACACACGTTATCACAATTATGGTGAAACGCTGAACACCTGCAAATAATTTTCAACGTAGTGGTTAATTGAAAACCTCTGCGGCATACTTCTTGGAACAAGGCAGTTACCTGTTCCCATGCAAAGAGGAGTATAGAGAACCATGGTGTATTTCCAGCTGATGAAGCAAAGGATTTTTAAAGGAATGAGATGACCATGCGGATCCTGTTTAATTCTCTGAAACACAATCCGCACTTTTCACCTGCCAAACACATGCCCACTGCTCTTCTCTGGGGATAATAAAAACAAACCTGCGATCCGACAGAGGGCCTGAACACCCATCCTGACCGACCCCACAAAACAAAAAAGTACCCTCCAGCCACTAATTATAATGCCAATTTGCAAAATTTCCCTGCATTTTTAAACAATGGAGAAATGATGGTGGGATGATATTTAGAAGAATGGCTTCTTCTCAGTCTCCACTGACAAAAATAGGCAACACCACGTCAGCTACGCCTCAGCATAGTTATGTCCGTAGCAGCCATATTTGGTTTCAGTAGGCACATACACACGTTATCACAATTATGGTGAAACGCTGAAAACCTGCAAAGGATTTTCAACTTACCGGTTAATTGAAAAGCTCTGAGGCATACTTCTTGTAACAAGCCAGTTTCCTGTGCCCAGGCATAGAGAAATATATAGAACCATGGTGGATTCCCAGCTCATGAAGCAAAGGATTCTTAAAGGAACGGGATTACCATGCGGATCCTGTTTAATTCTCTGAAACAGTTCCGCAGTTTTCACCTGCCATACTAAGACCCACTTCTCCTCTGTGGGGATAATAAAAACAAACCAGCGAATTGACAGAGGGCCTGACCAACACACCCACACCGACCCCTCAGGAAAAAAAAAAAAAAAAACCACCGTAGCCTCCAGCTACTAATTATAATGCTAACTTGCAAAATTTTCCTGCATTTTTAAACAATGGAAAAATGATGGTGAGATGATACTTAGAAGTTGGATTCTTGTCAGTCTCCACTAACAAAAATAGGCAAAACGAAGTCAGCTACGGCTCAGCCTAGTTATGTCCGTTGCAGCCTTCTTGGGTTTCAGGAGGCACAAACACACCTTATCACAATTATGGTGAAACACTGAACACCTGCAAATAATTTTCAACGTAGTGGTTAATTGAGAAGCTCTGCGGCATACTGCTTGGTACAAGCCAGTTACCTGTTCCCACGCAAAGAGGAGTATATAGAACCATGGTGGACTTCCAGCTGGTGAAGCAAAGGATTCTTAAAGGAATGAGATGACCATGCGGATCCTGTTTAATTCTCTGAAAGAGAATCCGCACTTTTCACCTGCCAAACACATGCCCACTACTCTTCTCTGGGGATAATAAAAACAAACCAGCGATCTGACAGAGGGCCTGAACACCCATCCTGACCGACCCCACAAAACAAAAAAGTACCCTCCAGCTACTAATTATAATGCCAATTTGCAAAATTTTCCTGCATTTTTAAACAATGGAGAAATGATGGTGGGATGATACTTAAAAGAATGGCTTCTTGTCAGTCTCCACTGACAAAAATAGGCAACACCACGTCAGCTACGCCTCAGCATAGTTATGTCCGTCGCAGCCTTCTTGGGTTTCAGGAGGCACAAACAAACGTTATCAGAATTATGGTGAAACGCTGAACACCTGCAAATAATTTTCAACGTAGTGGTTAATTGAAAAGCTCTGAGGCATACTTCTTGGAACTAGCCAGTTTCCTGTTCCCACGCAAAGAGGAGTATATAGAACCATGGTGGATTTCCAGCTGATGAAGTAAAGGATTTTTAAAGGATCGGGATGACCATGGGGATCATCGTTAATTCTCTGAAACAGAATCCGCCCTTTTCACCTCCAAACACATGCCCACTTCTCCTCTCTGGGGATAATAAAAACTAACCAGCGAACTGACAGACGGCCTGACCCCCCCCATTCACATCGACCACACACACAAAAAAAAAAAACCGTACCCTCCAGCTACTAATTATAATGCTAACTTGCAAAATTTCCCTGCATTTTAAAACAATGGAAAAATGGTGGTGGGATCATACTTAGAAGAATGGCTTCTTGTCTGTCTCCACTAACAAAAATAGGCAACACCAAGTCAGCTACTCCTCAGCATAGTTATGTCCGTCGCAGCCTTCTTGGGTTTCAGGAGGCACAAACAAAGGTTCTCACAATTATGGTGAAACGCTGAAAACCTGCAAATAATTTTCAACGTACTGGTTACTTTGAAAACTCTCCAGCATAATTCTTGGAACAAGCCAGGTACCTGTGCCCACGCATAGAGGAGTATATAGAAACATGGTGGAATCCCAGCTGATGAAGCAAAGGATTCTTAAAGGAATGAGATGACCATGCGGATCCTGTTTAATTCTCGGAAACAGAATCCGCACTTTTCACCTGCCAAACACATGCCCACTACTCTTCTCTGGGGATAATAAAAACAAACCAGCGATCCGACAGAGGGCCTGAACACCCATCCTGACCGACCCCACAAAACAAAAAAGTACCCTCCAGCTACTAATTATAATGCTAACTTGCAAAATTTTCCTGCATTTTTAAACAATGGAAAAATGATGGTGAGATGATACTTACAAGAATGGATTCTTGTCAGTCTCCACTAACAAAACTAGGCAAAACCAAGTCAGCTACGCCTCAGCATAGTTATGTCCGTCGCAGCCTTCTTGGGTTTCAGGAGGCACAAACAAACGTTATCACAATTATGGTGAAACGCTGAACACCTGCAAATAATTTTCACAGTACTGGTTAATTGAAAAGCTCTGCGGCATACTTCTTGGAACAAGGCAGTTACCTGTTCCCACGCAAAGAGGAGTATAGAGAACCATGGTGGATTTCCAGCTGATGAAGTAAAGGATTATTAAAGGAACGGGATGACCATGGGGATCATCGTTAATTCTCTGAAGCAGAATCCGCCCTTTTCACCTGCCAAACACATGCCCACTTCTCCTCTCTGGGGATAATAAAAACGAACCAGCGAACTCACAGAGTGCCTGACCCCACCATCCACATCGACCACACACAAAAAAACAACCTCCAGCTACTAATTATAATGCTAACTTGCAAAATTTCCCTGCATTTTAAAACAATGGAAAAATGATGGTGACATGATACTTAGAAGAATGGATTCTTGTCAGTCTCCACTAACAAAAATAGAAAGAACCGAGTCAGCTATGCCTCAGCATAGTTATGTCCATCGCAGCCTTCTTGGGTTTCAGGAGGAACAAACAAACGTTATCACAATTATGGTCAAACGCTGAACACCTGCAAATAATTTTCAACGTACTGGTTAATTGAAAAGCTCTGCGGCATACTTCTTGGAACAAGGCAGTTACCTGTTCCCACGCAAAGAGGAGTATAGAGAACCATGGTGGATTTCCAGCTCATGAAGTAAAGGATTATTAAAGGAACGGGATGACCATGGGGATCATCGTTAATTCTCTGAAACAGAATGCGCCCTTTTCACCTGCCAAACACATGCCCACTTCTCCTCTCTGGGGATAATAAAAACTAAGCAGCGAACTGACAGAGGGCCTGACTCCCCCCCATCCACATCGACCACACACAAAAAAACAACCATACCCTCCAGCTAGTAATTATAATGCTAACTTGCAAAATTTCCCTGCATTTTAAAACAATGGAAAAATGGTGGTGGGATGATACTTAGAAGAATGGCTTCTTGTCAGTCTCCACTAACAAAAATAGGCAACACCAAGTCAGCTACTCCTCAGCATAGTTATGTCCGTCGCAGCCTTCTTGGGTTTCAGGAGGCACAAACACACGTTATCACAATTTTGGTGAAACGCTGAACACCTGCAAATAATTTTCAACGTACTGGTTAATTGAAAAGCTCTGCGGCATACTTCTTGGAACAAGGCAGTTACCTGTTCCCACGCAAAGAGGAGTAGAGAGAACCATGGTGGATTTCCAGCTGATGAAGTAAAGGATTATTAAAGGAACGGGATGACCATGGGGATCATCGTTAATTCTCTGAAACAGAATCCGCCCTTTTCACCTGATAAACACATGCCCACTTCTCCTCTCTGGGGATAATAAAAACTAACCAGCGAACTCACAGAGGACCTGACCCCACCATCCACATCGACCACACACAAAAAAACAACCGTACCCTCCAGCTACTAATTATAATGCTAACTTGCAAAATTTCCCTGCATTTTAAAACAATGGAAAAATGGTGGTGGGATGATACTTAGAAGAATGGCTTCTTGTCAGTCTCCACTAACAAAAATAGGCAACACCAAGTAAGCTACTCCTCAGCATAGTTATGTCCGTCGCAGCCTTCTTGGGTTTCAGGAGGGACGTACAAACGTTATCAAAATTATGGTGAAACGCTGAAAACCTGCAAATAATTTTCAACGTACTGGTTAATTTGAAAACTCTCCAGCATAATTCTTGGAACAACCCAGGTGCCTGTTCCCACGCAAAGAGGTCTATATAGAACCATGGTGGAATCCCAGCTGATGAAGGAAAGGAATCTTAAAGGAATGAGATGACCATGCGGATCCTGTTTAATTCTCTGAAACAGAATCCGCACTTTTCACCTGCCAAACACATGCCCACTACTCTTCTCTGGGGATAATAAAAACAAACCAGCGATCTGACAGAGGGCCTGAACACCCATCCTGACCGACCCCACAAAACAAAAAAGTACCCTCCAGCTACTAATTATAATGCCAATTTGCAAAATTTCCCTGCATTTTTAAACAATGGAGAAATGATGGTGGGATGATACTTAGAAGAATGGCTTCTTGTCAGTCTCCACTGACAAAAATAGGCAACACCACGTCAGCTACGCCTCAGCATAGTTATGTCCGTAGCAACCATATTTGGTTTCAGTAGGCACATACACACGTTATCACAATTATGGTGAAACGCTGAAAACCTGCAAAGGATTGTCAACATACTGGTTAATTGAAAAGCTCTGAGGCATACTTCTTGGAACTAGCCAGTTTCCTGTGCCCACGCATAGACAAGTATATAGAACCATGGTGGATTCCCAGCTCATGAAGCAAAGGATTCTTAAAGGAACGGGATTACCATGCGGATCCTGTTTAATTCTCTGAAACAGATCCGCAGTTTTCACCTGCCATACTAATACCCACTTCTCCTCTCTGGGGATAACAAAAACCAACCGGGGAACTGACAGAGGGCCTGAACAACACATCCACACCGACCCCACAGGAAAAAAAAAAAAAAACACCGTAGCCTCCAGCTACTAATTATAATGCTAACTTGCAAAATTTTCCTGCATTTTTAAACAATGGAAAAATGATGGTGAGATGATACTTACAAGAATGGATTCTTGTCAGTCTCCACTAACAAAACTAGGCAAAACCAAGTCAGCTACCCCTCAGCATAGTTATGTCCGTCGCAGCCTTCTTGGGTTTCAGGAGGCACAAACAAACGTTATCACAATTATGGTGAAACGCTGAACACCTGCAAATAATTTTCAAAGTACTGGTTAATTGAAAAGCTCTGCGGCATACTTCTTGGAACAAGGCAGTTACCTGTTCCCACGCAAAGAGGAGTATAGAGAACCATGGTGGATTTCCAGCTGATGAAGTAAAGGATTATTAAAGGAACGGGATGACCATGGGGATCATCGTTAATTCTCTGAAGCAGAATCCGCCCTTTTCACCTGCCAAACACATGCCCACTTCTCCTCTCTGGGGATAATAAAAACTAACCAGCGAACTCACAGAGGGCCTGACCCCCACCATCCACATCGACCACACACAAAAAAACAACCGTACCCTCCAGCTACTAATTATAATGCTAACTTGCAAAATTTCCCTGCATTTTAAAACAATGGAAAAATGGTGGTGGGATGATACTTAGAAGAATGGCTTCTAGTCAGTCTCCACTAACAAAAATAGGCAACACCAAGTCAGCTACTCCTCAGCATAATTATGTCCGTCGCAGCCTTCTTGGGTTTCAGGAGGCACAAACACACGTTATCACAATTATGGTGAAACGCTGAACACCTGCAAATAATTTTCAACGTACTGGTTAATTGAAAAGCTCTGCGGCATACTTCTTGGAACAAGACAGTTACCTGTCCCCACGCAAAAAGGAGTATAGAGAACCATGGTGGATTTCCAGCTGATGAAGTAAAGGAATATTAAAGGAACGGGATGACCATGGGGATCATCGTTAATTCTCTGAAACAGAATCCGCCCTTTTCACCTGCCAAACACATGCCCACTTCTCCTCTCTGGGGATAAAAAAAACTAACCAGCGAACTGACAGAGGGCCTGACCCCCCCATCCACATCGACCACACACACACAAAAAAAAAAAAACCGTACCCTCCAGCTACTAATTATAATGCTAACTTGCAAAATTTCCCTGCATTTTAAAACAATGGAAAAATGGTGGTGGGATGATACTTAGAAGAATCGCTTCTTGTCAGTCTCCACTAACAAAAATAGGCAACACCAAGTCAGCTACTCCTCAGCATAGTTATGTCCGTCGCAGCCTTCTTGGGTTTCAGGAGGGACGTACAAACGTTATCAAAATTATGGTGAAACGCTGAAAACCTGCAAATAATTTTCAACGTACTGGTTAATTTGAAAACTCTCCAGCATAATTCTTGGAACAAGCCAGGTGCCTGTTCCCACGCAAAGAGGTGTATATAGAACCATGGTGGAATCCCAGCTGATGAAGTAAAGGATTCTTAAAGGAATGAGATGACCATGCGTATCCTGTTTAATTCTCTGAAACTGAATCCGCACTTTTCGCCTGCCAAACACATGCCCACTACTCTTCTCTGGGGATAATAAAAACAAACCAGCGATCTGACAGAGGGCCTGAACACCCATCCTGACCGACCCCACAAAACACAAAAGTACCCTCCAGCTACTAATTATAATGCCAAATTGCAAAATTTCCCTGCATTTTTAAACAATGGAGAAATGATGGTGGGATGATACTTAGAAGAATGGCTTCTTGTCAGTCTCCACTGACAAAAATAGGCAAGAGCAAGTCAGCTACGCCTCAGCATAGTTATGTCCGTAGCAGCCATATTTGGTTTCAGTAGGCACATACACACGTTATCACAATTATGGTGAAACGCTGAAAACCTGCAAAGGATTTTCAACATACTGGTTAATTGTAAAGCTCTGAGGCATACTTCTTGGAACAAGCCAGTTACCTGTTCCCACGCAAAGAGGAGTATATAGAACCATGGTGGATTCCCAGCTCATGAAGCAAAGGATTCTTAAAGGAACGGGGTTACCATGCGGATCCTGTTTAATTCTCTGAAACAGATCCGCAGTTTTCACCTGCCATACTAATACCCACTTCTCCTCTCTGGGGATAATAAAAACAAACCGGCGAACTGACAGAGGGCCTGACCAACACATCCACACCGACCCCACAGGGAAAAAAAAAAAAAAAAAAAAACACCGTAGCCTCCAGCTACTAATTATAATGCTAACTTGCAAAATTTTCCTGCATTTTTAAACAATGGAAAAATGATGGTGAGATGATACTTACAAGAATGGATTCTTGTCAGTCTCCACTAACAAAACTAGGCAAAACCAAGTCAGCTACTCCTCAGCACAGTTATGTCCGTCGCAGCCTTCTTGGGTTTCAGGAGGCACAAACAAACGTTATCACAATTATGGTGAAACGCTGAACACCTGCAAATAATTTTCAACGTACTGGTTAATTGAAAAGCTCTGCGGCATACTTCTTGGAACAAGGCAGTTACCTGTTCCCACGCAAAGAGGAGTATATAGAACCATGGTGGATTTCCAGCTGATGAAGTAAAGGATTATTAAAGGAACGGGATGACCATGGGGATCATCGTTAATTCACTGAAACAGAATACGCCCTTTTCACCTGCCAAACACATGCCCACTTATCCTCTCTGGGGATCATAAAAACTAACCAGCGAACTGACAGAGGGCCTGACCCCCCCATCCACATCGACCACACACAATAAAAAAACCGTACCCTCCAGCTACTAATTATAATGCTAACTTGCAAAATTACCCTGCATTTTAAAACAATGGAAAAATGGTGGTGGGATGATACTTAGAAGAATGGCTTCTTGTCAGTCTCCACTAACAAAAATAGGCAACACCAAGTCAGCTACTCCTCAGCATAGTTATGTCCATCGCAGCATTCTTGGGTTTCAGGAGGCACAAACACACGTTATCACAATTATGGTGAAACGCTGAAAACCTGCAAATAATTTTCAACGTACTGGTTAATTTGAAAACTCTCCAGCATAATTCTTGGAACAAGCCAGGTACCTGTGCCCACGCATAGACGAGTATATAGAAACATGGTGGAATCCCAGCTGATGAAGCAAAGGATTCTTAAAGGAATGAGATGACCATGCGGATCCTGTTTAATTCTCTGAAACAGAATCCGCACTTTTCGCCTGCCAAACACATGCCCACTACTCTTCTCTCGGGATAATAAAAACAAACCAGTGATCTGACAGAGGGCTTGAACACCCATCCTGACCGACCCCACAAAACAAAAAAGTACCCTCCAGCTACTAATTATAATGCCAATTTGCAAAATTTCCCTGCATTTTTAAACAATGGAAAAATGGTGGTGGGATGATACTTAGAAGAATGGCTTCTTGTCAGTCTCCACTGACAAAAATAGGCAACACCAAGTCAGCTACGCCTCAGCATAGTTATGTCCGTAGCAGCCATATTTGCTTTCAGTAGGCACATACACACGTTATCACAATTATGGTGAAACGCTGAAAACCTGCAAAGGATTTTCAACATAGTGGTTAATTGAAAAGCTCTGAGGCATACTTCTTGGAACAAGCCAGTTACCTCTTCCCACGCAAGGAGGAGTATAAAGAACCATGGTGGATTCCCAGCTCATGAAGCAAAGGATTCTTAAAGGAACGGGATTACCATGCGGATCCTGTTTAATTCTCTGAAACAGATCCGCTGTTTTCACCTGCCATACTAATACCCACTTCTCCTCTCTGGGGATAACAAAAACAAACCAGCGAACTGACAGAGGGCCTGACCAACACATCCACACCGACCCCACAGGAAAAAAAAAAAAAAAACACCGTAGCCTCCAGCTACTAATTATAATGCTAACTTGCAAAATTTTCCTGCATTTTTAAACAATGGAAAAATGATGGTGAGATGATACTTACAAGAATGGATTCTTGTCAGTCTCCACTAACAAAACTAGGCAAAACCAAGTCAGCTACGCCTAAGCATAGTTATGTCCGTCGCAGCCTTCTTGGGTTTCAGGAGGCACAAACAAAGGTTCTCACAATTATGGTGAAACGCTGAACACCTGCAAATAATTTTCAACGTACTGGTTAATTGAAAAGCTCTGCAGCATACTTCTTGGAACAAGGCAGTTACCTGTTCCCACGCAAAGAGGAGTATAGAGAACCATGGTGGGTTTCCAGCTGATGAAGTAAAGGATTATTAAAGGAACGGGATGACCATGGGGATCATCGTTAATTCTCTGAAACAGAATCCGCCCTTTTCACCTGCCAAACACATGGCCACTTCTCCTCTCTGGGGATAATAAAAACTAACCAGCGAACTGACAGAGGGCCTGACCCCCCCCATCCACATCGTCCACATAAAAAAAAAAACCGTACCCTCCAGCTACTAATTATAATGCTAACTTGCAAAATTTTCCTGCATTTTAGAACAATGGAAAATGGTGGTGTGATGATACTTAGAAGAATGGCTTCTTGTCAGTCTCCACTAACAAAAATAGGCAACACCAAGTCAGCTACTCTCAGCATAGTTATGTCCGTCGCAGCCTTCTTGGGTTTCAAGAGGCACAAACACACGTTATCACAATTACGGTGAAACTCTGAACACCTGCAAATAATTTTCAACGTACTAGTTAATTGAAAAGCTCTGCGGCATACTTCTTGGAACAAGGCAGTTACCTGTTCCCACGCAAAGAGGAGTATAGAGAACCATGGTGGATTTCCAGCTTATGAAGTAAAGGATTAATAAAGGAACGGGATGACCATGGGGATCATCGTTAATTCTCTGAAACAGAATCCGCCCTTTTCACCTGCCAAACACATGCCCACTTCTCCTCTCTGGGGATAATAAAAACTAACCAGCAAACTCACAGAGGGCCTGACCCCCACCATCCACATCGACCACACACACACAAAAAAAAAACCGTACCCTCCAGCTACTAATTATAATGCTAACTTGCAAAATTTCCCTGCATTTTAAAACAATGGAAAAATGGTGGTGGGATGATACTTAGAAGAATGGCTTCTTGTCTGTCTCCACTAACAAAAATAGGCAACACTAAGTCAGGTACTCCTCAGCATAGTTATGTCCGTCGCAGCCTTCTTGGGTTTCAGGAGGGACATACAAACGTTATCAAAATTATGGTGAAACCCTGAACACCTGCAAATAATTTTCAACGTACTGGTTAATTTGAAAACTCTCCAGCATACTTCTTGGAACAAGCCAGGTACCTGTGCCCACGCATAGAGGAGTATATAGAAACATGGTGGAATCCCAGCTGATGAAGCAAAGGATTCTTAAAGGAATGAGATGACCATGCGGATCCTGTTTAATTCTCTGAAACAGAATCCGCACTTTTCACCTGCCAAACACATGCCCACTACTCTTCTCTGGGGATAATAAAAACAAACCAGCGATCTGAGAGAGGGCCTGAACACCCATCCTGACCGACCCCACAAAACAAAAAATTACCCTCCAGCTACTAATTATAATGCTAACTTGCAAAATTTTCCTGTATATTTAAACAATGGAGAAATGATGGTGGGATGATACTTAGAAGAATGGCTTCTTGTCAGTCTCCACTGACAAAAATAGGCAACACCAAGTCAGCTACGCCTCAGCATAGTTATGTCCGTAGCAGCTATATTTGGTTTCAGTAGGCACATACACACGTTATCACAATTATGGTGAAATGCTGAAAACCTGCAAAGGATTTTCAACATACTGGTTAATTGAAAAGCTCTGAGGCATACTTCTTGGAACAAACCAGTTACCTGTTCCCACGCAAAGAGGAGTATATAGAACCATGGTGGATTCCCAGCTCATGAAGCAAAGGATTCTTAAAGGAACGGGATTACCATGCGGATAATGTTTAATTCTCTGGAACAGATACGCAGTTTTCACCTGCCATACTAATACCCACTTCTCCTCTCTGGGGATAATAAAAACAAACCAGCGAACTGACAGAGGGCCTGACCAACACATCCACACCGACCCCACAGGAAAAAAAAAAAAAAAACACCGTAGCCTCCAGCTACTAATTATAATGCTAACTTGCAAAATTTTCCTGCATTTTTAAACAATGGAAAAATGATGGTGAGATGATACTTAGAAGAATGGATTCTTGTCAGTCTCCACTAACAAAACTAGGCAAAACCAAGTCAGCTACGCCTCAGCATAGTTATGTCCGTCGCAGCCTTCTTGGGTTTCAGGAGGCACAAACAAACGTTATCACAATTCTGGTGAAACGCTGAACACCTGCAAATAATTTTCAACGTACTGGTTAATTGAAAAGCTCTGCGGCATACTTCTTGGAACAAGCCAGTTACCTGTTCCACGCAAACAGGAGTATATAGAACCATGGTGAATTTCCAGCTGATGAAGTAAAGGATTATTAAAGGAACGGGATGACCATGGGGATCATCGTTAATTCTCTGAAGCAGAATCCGCCCTTTTCACCTGCCAAACACATGCCCACTTCTCCTCTCTGGGGATAATAAAAACTAACCAGCGAACTGACAGAGGGCCTGAACCCCACCATCCACATCGACCACACACAAAAAAAAAAACCGTACCCTCCAGCTACTAATTATAATGCTAACTTGCAAAATTTCCCTGCATTTTAAAACAATGGAAAAATGGTGGTGGGATGATACTTAGAAGAATGGATTCTTGTCAGTCTCCACTAACAAAAATAGGCAACACCAAGTCAGCTACTCCTCAGCATAGTTATGTCCGTCGCAGCCTTCTTGGGTTTCAGGAGGCACAAACAAAGGTTCTCACAATTATGGTGAAACGCTGAACACCTGCAAATAATTTTCAACGTAGTGGTTAATTGAAAAGCTCTGCGGCATACTTCTTGGAACAAGGCAGTTACCTGTTCCCACGCAAAGAGGAGTATAGAGAACCATGGTGGATTTCCAGCTGATGAAGTAAAGGATTATTAAAGGAACGGGATGACCATGGGGATCATCGTTAATTCTCTGAAACAGAATCCGCCCTTTTCACCTGCCAAACACATGGCCACTTCTCCTCTCTGGGGATAATAAAAACTAACCAGCGAACTGACAGAGGGCCTGACCCCCCCCCATCCACATCGACCACACACACAAAAAAAACCGTACCCTCCAGCTACTAATTATAATGCTAACTTGCAAAATTTCCCTGCATTTTAAAACAATGGAAAAATGATGGTGGGATGATACTTAGAAGAATGGCTTCTTGTCAGTCTCCACTAACAAAAATAGGCCACACCACGTAAGCTACTCCTCAGCATAGTTATGTCCGTCGCAGCCTTCTTGGGTTTCAGGAGCGACATACAAACGTTATCAAAATTATGGTGAAACGCTGAAAACCTGCAAATAATTTTCAACGTACTGCTTAATTTGAAAACTCTCCAGCATAATTCTTGGAACAAGCCAGGTACCTGTGCCCACGCATAGACGAGTATATAGAAACATGGTGGAATCCCAGCTGATGAAGCAAAGGATTCTTAAAGGAATGAGATGACCATGCGGATCCTGTTTAATTCTCTGAAACAGAATCCGCACTTTTCGCCTGCCAAACACATGCCCACTACTCTTCTCTGGGGATAATAAAAACAAACCAGTGATCTGACAGAGGGCTTGAACACCCATCCTGACCGACCCCACAAAACAAAAAAGTACCCTCCAGCTACTAATTATAATGCCAAATTGCAAAATTTCCCTGCATTTTTAAACAATGGAAAAATGGTGGTGGGATGATACTTAGAAGAATGGCTTCTTGTCAGTCTCCACTGACAAAAATAGGCAACACCAAGTCAGCTACGCCTCAGCATAGTTATGTCCGTAGCAGCCATATTTGCTTTCAGTAGGCACATACACACGTTATCACAATTATGGTGAAACGCTGAAAACCTGCAAAGGATTTTCAACATAGTGGTTAATTGAAAAGCTCTGAGGCATACTTCTTGGAACAAGCCAGTTACCTCTTCCCACGCAAGGAGGAGTATAAAGAACCATGGTGGATTCCCAGCTCATGAAGCAAAGGATTCTTAAAGGAACGGGATTACCATGCGGATCCTGTTTAATTCTCTGAAACAGATCCGCTGTTTTCACCTGCCATACTAATACCCACTTCTCCTCTCTGGGGATAACAAAAACAAACCAGCGAACTGACAGAGGGCCTGACCAACACATCCACACCGACCCCACAGGAAAAAAAAAAAAAAAACACCGTAGCCTCCAGCTACTAATTATAATGCTAACTTGCAAAATTTTCCTGCATTTTTAAACAATGGAAAAATGATGGTGAGATGATACTTACAAGAATGGATTCTTGTCAGTCTCCACTAACAAAACTAGGCAAAACCAAGTCAGCTACGCCTAAGCATAGTTATGTCCGTCGCAGCCTTCTTGGGTTTCAGGAGGCACAAACAAAGGTTCTCACAATTATGGTGAAACGCTGAACACCTGCAAATAATTTTCAACGTACTGGTTAATTGAAAAGCTCTGCAGCATACTTCTTGGAACAAGGCAGTTACCTGTTCCCACGCAAAGAGGAGTATAGAGAACCATGGTGGGTTTCCAGCTGATGAAGTAAAGGATTATTAAAGGAACGGGATGACCATGGGGATCATCGTTAATTCTCTGAAACAGAATCCGCCCTTTTCACCTGCCAAACACATGGCCACTTCTCCTCTCTGGGGATAATAAAAACTAACCAGCGAACTGACAGAGGGCCTGACCCCCCCCATCCACATCGTCCACATAAAAAAAAAAACCGTACCCTCCAGCTACTAATTATAATGCTAACTTGCAAAATTTTCCTGCATTTTAGAACAATGGAAAATGGTGGTGTGATGATACTTAGAAGAATGGCTTCTTGTCAGTCTCCACTAACAAAAATAGGCAACACCAAGTCAGCTACTCTCAGCATAGTTATGTCCGTCGCAGCCTTCTTGGGTTTCAAGAGGCACAAACACACGTTATCACAATTACGGTGAAACTCTGAACACCTGCAAATAATTTTCAACGTACTAGTTAATTGAAAAGCTCTGCGGCATACTTCTTGGAACAAGGCAGTTACCTGTTCCCACGCAAAGAGGAGTATAGAGAACCATGGTGGATTTCCAGCTTATGAAGTAAAGGATTAATAAAGGAACGGGATGACCATGGGGATCATCGTTAATTCTCTGAAACAGAATCCGCCCTTTTCACCTGCCAAACACATGCCCACTTCTCCTCTCTGGGGATAATAAAAACTAACCAGCAAACTCACAGAGGGCCTGACCCCCACCATCCACATCGACCACACACACACAAAAAAAAAACCGTACCCTCCAGCTACTAATTATAATGCTAACTTGCAAAATTTCCCTGCATTTTAAAACAATGGAAAAATGGTGGTGGGATGATACTTAGAAGAATGGCTTCTTGTCTGTCTCCACTAACAAAAATAGGCAACACTAAGTCAGGTACTCCTCAGCATAGTTATGTCCGTCGCAGCCTTCTTGGGTTTCAGGAGGGACATACAAACGTTATCAAAATTATGGTGAAACCCTGAACACCTGCAAATAATTTTCAACGTACTGGTTAATTTGAAAACTCTCCAGCATACTTCTTGGAACAAGCCAGGTACCTGTGCCCACGCATAGAGGAGTATATAGAAACATGGTGGAATCCCAGCTGATGAAGCAAAGGATTCTTAAAGGAATGAGATGACCATGCGGATCCTGTTTAATTCTCTGAAACAGAATCCGCACTTTTCACCTGCCAAACACATGCCCACTACTCTTCTCTGGGGATAATAAAAACAAACCAGCGATCTGAGAGAGGGCCTGAACACCCATCCTGACCGACCCCACAAAACAAAAAAGTACCCTCCAGCTACTAATTATAATGCTAACTTGCAAAATTTTCCTGTATATTTAAACAATGGAGAAATGATGGTGGGATGATACTTAGAAGAATGGCTTCTTGTCAGTCTCCACTGACAAAAATAGGCAACACCAAGTCAGCTACGCCTCAGCATAGTTATGTCCGTAGCAGCTATATTTGGTTTCAGTAGGCACATACACACGTTATCACAATTATGGTGAAATGCTGAAAACCTGCAAAGGATTTTCAACATACTGGTTAATTGAAAAGCTCTGAGGCATACTTCTTGGAACAAACCAGTTACCTGTTCCCACGCAAAGAGGAGTATATAGAACCATGGTGGATTCCCAGCTCATGAAGCAAAGGATTCTTAAAGGAACGGGATTACCATGCGGATAATGTTTAATTCTCTGGAACAGATACGCAGTTTTCACCTGCCATACTAATACCCACTTCTCCTCTCTGGGGATAATAAAAACAAACCAGCGAACTGACAGAGGGCCTGACCAACACATCCACACCGACCCCACAGGAAAAAAAAAAAAAAAACACCGTAGCCTCCAGCTACTAATTATAATGCTAACTTGCAAAATTTTCCTGCATTTTTAAACAATGGAAAAATGATGGTGAGATGATACTTAGAAGAATGGATTCTTGTCAGTCTCCACTAACAAAACTAGGCAAAACCAAGTCAGCTACGCCTCAGCATAGTTATGTCCGTCGCAGCCTTCTTGGGTTTCAGGAGGCACAAACAAACGTTATCACAATTCTGGTGAAACGCTGAACACCTGCAAATAATTTTCAACGTACTGGTTAATTGAAAAGCTCTGCGGCATACTTCTTGGAACAAGCCAGTTACCTGTTCCACGCAAACAGGAGTATATAGAACCATGGTGAATTTCCAGCTGATGAAGTAAAGGATTATTAAAGGAACGGGATGACCATGGGGATCATCGTTAATTCTCTGAAACAGAATCCGCCCTTTTCACCAGCCAAACACATGCCCACTTCTCCTCTCTGGGGATAATAAAAACTAACCAGCGAACTGACAGAGGGCCTGAACCCCACCATCCACATCGACCACACACAAAAAAAAAAACCGTACCCTCCAGCTACTAATTATAATGCTAACTTGCAAAATTTCCCTGCATTTTAAAACAATGGAAAAATGGTGGTGGGATGATACTTAGAAGAATGGATTCTTGTCAGTCTCCACTAACAAAAATAGGCAACACCAAGTCAGCTACTCCTCAGCATAGTTATGTCCGTCGCAGCCTTCTTGGGTTTCAGGAGGCACAAACAAAGGTTCTCACAATTATGGTGAAACGCTGAACACCTGCAAATAATTTTCAACGTAGTGGTTAATTGAAAAGCTCTGCGGCATACTTCTTGGAACAAGGCAGTTACCTGTTCCCACGCAAAGAGGAGTATAGAGAACCATGGTGGATTTCCAGCTGATGAAGTAAAGGATTATTAAAGGAACGGGATGACCATGGGGATCATCGTTAATTCTCTGAAACAGAATCCGCCCTTTTCACCTGCCAAACACATGGCCACTTCTCCTCTCTGGGGATAATAAAAACTAACCAGCGAACTGACAGAGGGCCTGACCCCCCCCCATCCACATCGACCACACACACAAAAAAAACCGTACCCTCCAGCTACTAATTATAATGCTAACTTGCAAAATTTCCCTGCATTTTAAAACAATGGAAAAATGGTGGTGGGATGATACTTAGAAGAATGGCTTCTTGTCAGTCTCCACTAACAAAAATAGGCCACACCACGTAAGCTACTCCTCAGCATAGTTATGTCCGTCGCAGCCTTCTTGGGTTTCAGGAGCGACATACAAACGTTATCAAAATTATGGTGAAACGCTGAAAACCTGCAAATAATTTTCAACGTACTGCTTAATTTGAAAACTCTCCAGCATAATTCTTGGAACAAGCCAGGTACCTGTGCCCACGCATAGACGAGTATATAGAAACATGGTGGAATCCCAGCTGATGAAGCAAAGGATTCTTAAAGGAATGAGATGACCATGCGGATCCTGTTTAATTCTCTGAAACAGAATCCGCACTTTTCGCCTGCCAAACACATGCCCACTACTCTTCTCTCGGGATAATAAAAACAAACCAGTGATCTGACAGAGGGCTTGAACACCCATCCTGACCGACCCCACAAAACAAAAAAGTACCCTCCAGCTACTAATTATAATGCCAATTTGCAAAATTTCCCTGCATTTTTAAACAATGGAAAAATGGTGGTGGGATGATACTTAGAAGAATGGCTTCTTGTCAGTCTCCACTGACAAAAATAGGCAACACCAAGTCAGCTACGCCTCAGCATAGTTATGTCCGTAGCAGCCATATTTGCTTTCAGTAGGCACATACACACGTTATCACAATTATGGTGAAACGCTGAAAACCTGCAAAGGATTTTCAACATAGTGGTTAATTGAAAAGCTCTGAGGCATACTTCTTGGAACAAGCCAGTTACCTCTTCCCACGCAAGGAGGAGTATAAAGAACCATGGTGGATTCCCAGCTCATGAAGCAAAGGATTCTTAAAGGAACGGGATTACCATGCGGATCCTGTTTAATTCTCTGAAACAGATCCGCTGTTTTCACCTGCCATACTAATACCCACTTCTCCTCTCTGGGGATAACAAAAACAAACCAGCGAACTGACAGAGGGCCTGACCAACACATCCACACCGACCCCACAGGAAAAAAAAAAAAAAAACACCGTAGCCTCCAGCTACTAATTATAATGCTAACTTGCAAAATTTTCCTGCATTTTTAAACAATGGAAAAATGATGGTGAGATGATACTTACAAGAATGGATTCTTGTCAGTCTCCACTAACAAAACTAGGCAAAACCAAGTCAGCTACGCCTAAGCATAGTTATGTCCGTCGCAGCCTTCTTGGGTTTCAGGAGGCACAAACAAAGGTTCTCACAATTATGGTGAAACGCTGAACACCTGCAAATAATTTTCAACGTACTGGTTAATTGAAAAGCTCTGCAGCATACTTCTTGGAACAAGGCAGTTACCTGTTCCCACGCAAAGAGGAGTATAGAGAACCATGGTGGGTTTCCAGCTGATCAAGTAAAGGATTATTAAAGGAACGGGATGACCATGGGGATCATCGTTAATTCTCTGAAACAGAATCCGCCCTTTTCACCTGCCAAACACATGGCCACTTCTCCTCTCTGGGGATAATAAAAACTAACCAGCGAACTGACAGAGGGCCTGACCCCCCCCATCCACATCGTCCACATAAAAAAAAAAACCGTACCCTCCAGCTACTAATTATAATGCTAACTTGCAAAATTTTCCTGCATTTTAGAACAATGGAAAATGGTGGTGTGATGATACTTAGAAGAATGGCTTCTTGTCAGTCTCCACTAACAAAAATAGGCAACACCAAGTCAGCTACTCTCAGCATAGTTATGTCCGTCGCAGCCTTCTTGGGTTTCAAGAGGCACAAACACACGTTATCACAATTACGGTGAAACTCTGAACACCTGCAAATAATTTTCAACGTACTAGTTAATTGAAAAGCTCTGCGGCATACTTCTTGGAACAAGGCAGTTACCTGTTCCCACGCAAAGAGGAGTATAGAGAACCATGGTGGATTTCCAGCTTATGAAGTAAAGGATTAATAAAGGAACGGGATGACCATGGGGATCATCGTTAATTCTCTGAAACAGAATCCGCCCTTTTCACCTGCCAAACACATGCCCACTTCTCCTCTCTGGGGATAATAAAAACTAACCAGCAAACTCACAGAGGGCCTGACCCCCACCATCCACATCGACCACACACACACAAAAAAAAAACCGTACCCTCCAGCTACTAATTATAATGCTAACTTGCAAAATTTCCCTGCATTTTAAAACAATGGAAAAATGGTGGTGGGATGATACTTAGAAGAATGGCTTCTTGTCTGTCTCCACTAACAAAAATAGGCAACACTAAGTCAGGTACTCCTCAGCATAGTTATGTCCGTCGCAGCCTTCTTGGGTTTCAGGAGGGACATACAAACGTTATCAAAATTATGGTGAAACCCTGAACACCTGCAAATAATTTTCAACGTACTGGTTAATTTGAAAACTCTCCAGCATACTTCTTGGAACAAGCCAGGTACCTGTGCCCACGCATAGAGGAGTATATAGAAACATGGTGGAATCCCAGCTGATGAAGCAAAGGATTCTTAAAGGAATGAGATGACCATGCGGATCCTGTTTAATTCTCTGAAACAGAATCCGCACTTTTCACCTGCCAAACACATGCCCACTACTCTTCTCTGGGGATAATAAAAACAAACCAGCGATCTGAGAGAGGGCCTGAACACCCATCCTGACCGACCCCACAAAACAAAAAAGTACCCTCCAGCTACTAATTATAATGCTAACTTGCAAAATTTTCCTGTATATTTAAACAATGGAGAAATGATGGTGGGATGATACTTAGAAGAATGGCTTCTTGTCAGTCTCCACTGACAAAAATAGGCAACACCAAGTCAGCTACGCCTCAGCATAGTTATGTCCGTAGCAGCTATATTTGGTTTCAGTAGGCACATACACACGTTATCACAATTATGGTGAAATGCTGAAAACCTGCAAAGGATTTTCAACATACTGGTTAATTGAAAAGCTCTGAGGCATACTTCTTGGAACAAACCAGTTACCTGTTCCCACGCAAAGAGGAGTATATAGAACCATGGTGGATTCCCAGCTCATGAAGCAAAGGATTCTTAAAGGAACGGGATTACCATGCGGATAATGTTTAATTCTCTGGAACAGATACGCAGTTTTCACCTGCCATACTAATACCCACTTCTCCTCTCTGGGGATAATAAAAACAAACCAGCGAACTGACAGAGGGCCTGACCAACACATCCACACCGACCCCACAGGAAAAAAAAAAAAAAAACACCGTAGCCTCCAGCTACTAATTATAATGCTAACTTGCAAAATTTTCCTGCATTTTTAAACAATGGAAAAATGATGGTGAGATGATACTTAGAAGAATGGATTCTTGTCAGTCTCCACTAACAAAACTAGGCAAAACCAAGTCAGCTACGCCTCAGCATAGTTATGTCCGTCGCAGCCTTCTTGGGTTTCAGGAGGCACAAACAAACGTTATCACAATTCTGGTGAAACGCTGAACACCTGCAAATAATTTTCAACGTACTGGTTAATTGAAAAGCTCTGCGGCATACTTCTTGGAACAAGCCAGTTACCTGTTCCACGCAAACAGGAGTATATAGAACCATGGTGAATTTCCAGCTGATGAAGTAAAGGATTATTAAAGGAACGGGATGACCATGGGGATCATCGTTAATTCTCTGAAACAGAATCCGCCCTTTTCACCAGCCAAACACATGCCCACTTCTCCTCTCTGGGGATAATAAAAACTAACCAGCGAACTGACAGAGGGCCTGAACCCCACCATCCACATCGACCACACACAAAAAAAAAAACCGTACCCTCCAGCTACTAATTATAATGCTAACTTGCAAAATTTCCCTGCATTTTAAAACAATGGAAAAATGGTGGTGGGATGATACTTAGAAGAATGGATTCTTGTCAGTCTCCACTAACAAAAATAGGCAACACCAAGTCAGCTACTCCTCAGCATAGTTATGTCCGTCGCAGCCTTCTTGGGTTTCAGGAGGCACAAACAAAGGTTCTCACAATTATGGTGAAACGCTGAACACCTGCAAATAATTTTCAACGTAGTGGTTAATTGAAAAGCTCTGCGGCATACTTCTTGGAACAAGGCAGTTACCTGTTCCCACGCAAAGAGGAGTATAGAGAACCATGGTGGATTTCCAGCTGATGAAGTAAAGGATTATTAAAGGAACGGGATGACCATGGGGATCATCGTTAATTCTCTGAAACAGAATCCGCCCTTTTCACCTGCCAAACACATGGCCACTTCTCCTCTCTGGGGATAATAAAAACTAACCAGCGAACTGACAGAGGGCCTGACCCCCCCCATCCACATCGACCACACACACAAAAAAAACCGTACCCTCCAGCTACTAATTATAATGCTAACTTGCAAAATTTCCCTGCATTTTAAAACAATGGAAAAATGGTGGTGGGATGATACTTAGAAGAATGGCTTCTTGTCAGTCTCCACTAACAAAAATAGGCCACACCACGTAAGCTACTCCTCAGCATAGTTATGTCCGTCGCAGCCTTCTTGGGTTTCAGGAGCGACATACAAACGTTATCAAAATTATGGTGAAACGCTGAAAACCTGCAAATAATTTTCAACGTACTGCTTAATTTGAAAACTCTCTAGCATAATTCTTGGAACAAGCCAGGTACCTGTGCCCACGCATAGAGGAGTATATAGAAACATGGTGGAATCCCAGCTGAAGAAGCAAAGGATTCTTAAAGGAATGAGATGACCATGCGGATCCTGTTTAATTCTCTGAAACAGAATCCGCACTTTTCACCTGCCAAACACATGCCCACTACTCTTCTCTGGGGATAATAAAAACAAACCAGCGATCTGATAGAGGGCCTGAACACCCATCCTGACCGACCCCACAAAACAAAAGAGTACCCTCCAGCTACTAATTATAATGCCAATTTGCAAAATTTCCCTGCATTTTTAAACAATGGAGAAATGATGGTGGGATGATACTTAGAAGAATGGCTTCTTGTCAGTCTCCACTGACAAAAATAGGCAACACCAAGTCAGCTACGCCTCAGCATAGTTATGTCGGTAGCAGCCATATTTGGTTTCAGTAGGCACATACACACGTAATCACAATTATGGTGAAAGGCTGAAAACCTGCAAAGGATTGCCAACATACTGGTTAATTGAAAAGCTCTGAGGCATACTTCTTGGAACAAGCCAGTTTCCTGTTCCCACGCAAAGAGGAGTATATAGAACCATGGTGGATTCCCAGCTCATGAATCAAAGGATTCTTAAAGGAACGGGATTACCATGCGGATCCTGTTTAATTCTCTGAAACAGATCTGCAGTTTTCACCTGCCATACTAATACCCACTTCTCCTCTCTGGGGATAATAAAAACAAACCAGCGAACTGACAGAGGGCCTGACCAACACATCCACACCGACCCCACAGGAAAAAAAAAAAAAACACCGTAGCCTCCAGCTACTAATTATAATGTTAACTTGCAAAATTTCCCTGCATTTTAAAACAATGGAAAAATGGTGGTGGGATGATACTTAGAAGAATGGCTTCTTGTCAGTCTCCACTAACAAAAATAGGCAACACCAAGTCAGCTACTCCTCAGCATAGTTATGTCCGTCGCAGCCTTCTTGGGTTTCAGGAGGCACAAACAAAGGTTCTCACAATTATGGTGAAACGCTGAACACCTGCAAAAAATTTTCAACGTACTGGTTAATTGAAAAGCTCTGCGGCATACTTCTTGGAACAAGGCAGTTACCTGTTCCCACGCAAAGAGGAGTATAGAGAACCATGGTGGATTTCCAGCTGATGAAGTAAAGGATTATTAAAGGAACGGGATGACCATGGGGATCATCGTTAATGCTCTGAAACAGAATCCGCCCTTTTCACCTGCGAAACACATGCCCACTTCTCCTCTCTGGGGATAATAAAAACTAACCAGCGAACTGACAGAGGGCCTGACCCCCCCCATCCACGTCGACCACACACACAAAAAAAAAAACCATACCCTCCAGCTACTAATTATAATGCTAACTTGCAAAATTTCCCTGCATTTTAAAACAATGGAAAAATGGTGGTGGGATCATACTTAGAAGAATGGCTTCTTGTCAGTCTCCACTAACAAAAATAGGCAACACCAAGTCAGCTGCTCCTCAGGATAGTTATGTCCGTCGCAGCCTTCTTGGGTTTCAGGAGGCACAAACACACGTTATCACAATTATGGTGAAACGCTGAACACCTGCAAATAATTTTCAACGTAGTGGTTAATTGAAAAGCTCTGCGGCATACTTCTTGGAACAAGGCAGTTACCAGTTCCCACGCAAAGAGGAGTATATAGAACCATGGGGGATTCCCAGCTCATGAAGCAAAGGATTCTTAAAGGAACGGGATTACCATGCGGATCTTGTTTAATTCTCTGAAACAGATGTGCAGTTTTCACCTGCCATACTAATCCCCACTTCTCCTCTCTGGGGATAATAAAAAACAACCGGGGAACTGACAGAGGGCCTGACCAACACATCCACACAGACCCCACAGGAAAAAAAAAAAAAAAAACACCGTTGCCTCCAGCTACTAATTATAATGCTAACTTGAAAAATTTTCCTGCATTTTTAAACATTGGGAAAGTCATGGTGAGATGATACTTACAAGAATGGATTCTTGTCAGTCTCCACTAACAAAAATAGGCAAAACCAAGTCAGCTACGCCTCAGCATAGTTATGTCCGTAGCAGCCTTCTTGGGTTTCAGGAGGCACAAACAAACGTTATCACAATTATGGTGAAACGCTGAACACCTGAAAATAATTTTCAACGTAGTGGTTAATTGAAAAGCTCTGCGGCATACTTCTTGGAACAAGGCAGTTACCTGTTCCCACGCAAAGAGGAGTATAGAGAACCATGGTGGATTTCCAGCTGATGAAGTAAAGGATTATTAAAGGAACGGGATGACCATGGGGATCATTGTTAATTCTCTGAAACAGAATCCGCCCTTTTCACCTGCCAAACACATGCCCACTTCTCCTCTCTGGGGATAATAAAAACTAACCAGCGAACTGACAGAGGGCCTGACCACCCCCCATCCACATCGACCACACACACAAAAAAACACCGTACTCTCCAGCTACTAATTATAATGCTAACTTGCAAAATTTCCCTGCATTTTAAAACAATGGAAAAATGGTGGTGGGATCATACTTAGAAGAATGGCTTCTTGTCTGTCTGCACTAACAAAAATAGGCAACACCAATTCAGCTACTCAGCATAATTATGTCCGTCGCAGCCTTCTTAGGTTTCAGGAGGGACGTACAAACGTTATCAAAATTATGGTGAAACGCTGAAAACCTGCAAATAATTTTCAACGTACTGCTTAATTTGAAAACTCTACAGCATAATTCTTGGAACAAGCCAGGTACCTGTGCCCACGCATAGAGGACTATATAGAAACATGGTGGAATCCCAGCTGATGAAGCAAAGGATTCTTAAAGGAATGAGATGACCATGCGGATCCTGTTTAATTCTCTGAAACAGAATCCGCACTTTTCACCTGCCAAACACATGCCCACTACTCTTCTCTGGGGATAATAAAAACAAACCAGCGATCTGACAGAGGGCCTGAACACCCATCCTGACCGACCCCACAAAACAAAAAAGTACCCTCCAGCTACTAATTATAATGCCAATTTGCAAAATTTCCCTGCATTTTTAAACAATGGAGAAATGATGGTGGGATGATACTTAGAAGAATGGCTTCTTGTCAGTCTCCACTGACAAAAATAGGCAACACCAAGTCAGCTACGCCTCAGCATAGTTATGTCCCTAGCAGCCATATTTGGTTTCTGTAGGCATATACACACGTTATCACAATTATGGTGAAACGCTGAAAAACTGCAAAGGATTTTCAACATACTGGTTAATTGAAAAGCTCTGAGGCATACTTCTTGGAAGAAGCCAGTTACCTGTTCCCACGCAAAGAGGAGTATATAGAACCATGGTGTATTCCCAGCTCATGAAGCAAAGGATTCTTAAAGGAACGGGATTACCATGCCGATCCTGTTTAATTCTCTGAAACAGATCCGCAGTTTTCACCTGCCATACTAATACCCACTTCTCCTCTCTGGGGATAATAAAAACCAACCGGGGAACTGACAGAAGGCCTCACCAACACATCCACACCGACCCCACAGGAAAAAAAAAAAAAAAACTCCATAGCGTCCAGCTACTAATTATAATGCTAACTTGCAAAATTTTCCTGCATTTTTAAACAATGGAAAAATGATGGTGAGATGATACTTACAAGAAAAGATTCTTGTCAGTCTCCACTAACAAAACTAGGCAAAACCAAGTCAGCTACGCCTCAGCATAGTTATGTCCGTCGCAGCCTTCTTGGGTTTCAGGAGGCACAAACAAACGTTATCACAATTATGGTGAAACGATGAACACCTGCAAATAATTTTCAACGTAGTGGTTAATTGAAAAGCTCTGCGGCATACTTCTTGGAACAAGCCAGTTACCTGTTCCCACGCAAGGAGGAGTATAGAGAACAATGGTGGATTTCCAGCTGATCAAGTAAAGGATTATTAAAGGAACAGGATGACCATGGGGATCATCGCTAATTCTCTGAAAAAGAATCCGCCCTTTTCACCTGCCAAACACATGCCCACTTCTCCTCTCTGGGGATAATAAAAACTAACCAGCGAACTGACAGAGGGCCTGACCCCCAACATCCACATCGACCACACACACAAAAAAAAAAAATCCGTACCCTCCAGCTACTAATTATAATGCTAACTTGCAAAATTTCCCTGCATTTTAAAACAATGGAAAAATGGTGGTGGGATGATACTTAGAAGAATGGCTTCTTGTCTGTCTCCACTAACAAAAATAGGCAACACCAAGTCAGCTACTCCTCAGCATAGTTATGTCCGTCGCAGCCTTCTTGGGTTTCAGGAGGGACATACAAACGTTATCAAAATTATGGTGAAACGCTGAAAACCTGCAAATAATTTTCAACGTACTGGTTAATTTGAAATCTCTCCAGCATACTTCTTTGAACAAGCCAGGTACCTGTGCCCACGCATAGAGGAGTATATAGAACCATGGTGGAATCCCAGCTGATCAAGCAAAGGATTCTTAAAGGAATGAGATGACCATGCGGATCCTGTTTAATACTCTGAAACAGAATCCGCACTTTTCACCTGCCAAACACATGCCCACTACTCTTCTCTGGGGATAATAAAAACAAACCAGCGATTTGACAGAGGGCCTGAACACCCATCCTGACCGACCCCACAAAACATAAAAGTACCCTCCAGCTACTAATTATAATGCCAATTTGCAAAATTTCCCTGCATTTTTAAACAATGGAGAAATGATGGTGGGATGATACTTAGAAGAATGGCTTCTTGTCAGTCTCCACTGACAAAAATAGGCAACACCAAGTCAGCTACGCCTCAGCATAGTTATGTCCGTAGCAGCCATATTTGGTTTCAGTAGGCACATACACACGTTATCACAATTATGGTGAAACGCTGGAAACCTGCAAAGGATTGTCAACATACTGGTTAATTGAAAATCTCTTTGGCATACTTCTTGGAAGTAGCCAGTTTCCTGTGCCCACGCATAGACAAGTATATAGAACCATGGTGGAATCCCAGCTGATGAAGCAAAGGATTCTTAAAGTAACGGGATTACCATGCGGATCCTGTTTAATTTTCTGAAACAGATCCGCAGTTTTCACCTGCCATACTAATACCCACTTCTCCTCTCTGGGGATAATAAAAACCAACCGGGGAACTGACAGAGGGCCTGACCAACACATCCACACCGACCCCACAGGAAAAAAAAAAAAACAAAAAACACCGTAGCCTCCAGCTACTAATTATAATGCTAACTTGCAAAATTTTCCTGCATTTTTAAACAATGGAAAAATGATGGTGAGATTATACTTAGAAGAATGGCTTCTTGTCAGTCTCCACTAACAAAACTAGGCAAAACCAAGTCAGCTACCCCTCAGCATAGTTATGTCCGTCGCATCCTTCTTGGGTTTCAGGAGGCACAAACACAGGTTATCACAATTATGGTGAAAAGCTGAACACCTGCAAATAATTTTCAACGTACTGGTTAATTGAAAAGCTCTGCGGCATACTTCTTGGAACAAGCCAGTTACCTGTTCCCACGCAAAGAGGAGTATATAGAACCATGGTGGATTTCCAGCTGATGAAGTAAAGGATTATTAAAGGAACGGGATGACCATGGGGATCATCGTTAATTCTCTGAAACAGAATCCGCCCTTTTCACCTGCCAAACACATGCCCACTTCTCCTCTCTGGGGATAATAAAAACTAACCAGCCAACTGACAGAGGGCCTGACCCCCAACTTCCACATCGACCACACACACAAAAAAAACCGTACCCTCCAGCTACTAATTATAATGCTAACTTGCAAAATTTCCCTGCATTTTTAAACAATGGAAAAATGATGGTGAGATTATACTTAGAAGAATGGATTCTTGTCAGTCTCCACTAACAAAAATAGGCAAAACCAAGTCAGGTACGCCTCAGCATAGTTATGTCCGTCGCAGCCTTCTAGGGTTTCAGGAGGCACAAAAACACGTTATCACAATTATGGTGAAACGCTGAACACCTGCAAATTATTTTCAACGTAGTGGTTAATTGATAAGCTCTGAGGCATACTTCTTGGAACAAGGCAGTTACCTGTGCCCACGCAAAGAGGAGTATAGAGAACCATGGTGGATTTACAGCTGATGAAGTAAAGGATTATTAAAGGAACGGGATGACCATGGGGATCATCGTTAATTCTCTGAAACAGAATCCGCCCTATTCACCTTCCAAACACATGCCCACTTCTCCTCTCTGGGGATAATAAAAACTAACCAGCGAACTGACAGAGAGCCTGACCCCACCATCCACATCGACCACACACACAAAAAAAAACCGTACAATCCAGCTACTAATTATAATGCTAACTTGCAAAATTTCCCTGCATTTTAAAACAATGGAAAAATGGTGGTGGGATGATACTTAGAAGAATGGCTTCTTGTCAGTCTCCACTAACAAAAATAGGCAACACCAAGTCAGCTACTCCTCAGCATAGTTATGTCCGTCGCAGCCTTCTTGGGTTTGAGGAGGCACAAACACATGTTATCACAATTATGGTGAAACGCTGAGCACCTGCAAATAATTTTCAACGAAGTGGTTAATTGAAAAGCTCTGCGGCATACTTCTTCGAACAAGGCAGTTACCTATTCCCACGCAAAGAGGAGTATAGAGAACCATGGTGGATTTCCAGCTGATGAAGTAAAGGATTATTAAAGGAATGGGATGACCATGGGGATCATCGTTAATTCTCTGAACCAGAATCCGCCCTTCTCACCTGCCAAACACATGCCCACTTCTCCTCTCTGGGGATAATAAAAACTAACCTGCGAACTGACAGAGGGCCTGACCCCCCCCCATTCACATCGTCCACACACACACAAAAAAAAAACCGTACCCTCCAGCTACTAATTATAATGCTAACTTGCAAAATTTCCCTGCCTTTTAAAACAAGGGTAAAATGGTGGTTGGATCATACTTAGAAGAATGGCTTCTTGTCTGTCTCCACTAACAAAAATAGGCAACACCAAGTCAGCTACTCCTCAGCATAGTTATGTCCGTCGCAGCCTTCTTGGGTTTCAGGAGGGACATACAAACGTTATCAAAATTAAGTGAAACGCTGAATACCTGCAAATAATTTTCAACGTACTGCTTAATTTGAAAACTCTCCAGCATAATTCTTGGAACAAGCCAGGTACCTGTGCCCACGCATAGAGGACTATATAGAAACATGGTGGAATCCCAGCTGATGAAGCAAAGGATTCTTAAAGGAATGAGATGACCATGCGGATCCTGTTTAATTCTCTGAAACAGAATCCGCACTTTTCACCTGCCAAACACATGCCCACTACTCTTCTCTGGGGATAATAAAAACAAACCAGCGATCTGACAGAGGGCCTGAACACCCATCCTGAACGACCCCACAAAACAAAAAAAGTACCCTCCAGCTACTAATTATAATGTCAATTTGCAAAATTTCCCTGCATTTTTAAACAATGGAGAAATGATGGTGGGATGATACTTAGAAGAATGGCTTCTTGTCAGTCTCCACTGACAAAAATAGGCAACACCAAGTCAGCTACGCCACAGCATAGTTATGTCCGTAGCAGCCATATTTGGTTTCAGTAGGCACATACACACGTTATCACAATTATGGTGAAACGCTGAAAACCTGCAAAGGATTGTCAACATACTGGTTAATTGAAAAGCTCTGAGGCATACTTCTTGGAACAAGCCAGTTACCTGTTCCCACGCAAAGAGGAGTATATAGAACCATGGTGGATTCCCAGCACATGAAGCAAAGGATTCTTAAAGGAACGGGATTAACATGCGGATCCTGTTTAATTCTCTGAAACAGAGCCGCAGTTTTCACCTGCCATACTAATACCCACTTCTCCTCTCTGGGGATAATAAAAACAAACCAGCGAACTGACAGAGGGCCTGACCAACACATCCACACCGACCCCACAGGAAAAAAAAAAAAAAAAACACCGTAGCCTCCAGCTACTAATTATAATGCTAACTTGCAAAATTTTCCTGCATTTTTAAACAATGGAAAAATGATGGTGAGATGATACTTACAAGAATGGATTCTTGTCAGTCTCCACTAACAAAAATAGGCAAAACCAAGTCAGCTACGCCTCAGCATAGTTATGTCTGTCGCAGCCTTCTTGGGTTTCCGCAGGCACAAACAAACGTTATCACAATTATGGTGAAACGCTGAACACCTGCAAATAATTTTCAACGTACTGGTTAATTGAAAAACTCTACGGCATACTTCTTGGAACAAGCCAGTTACCTGTTCCCACGCAAAGAGGAGTATATAGAACCATGGTGGATTTCCAGCTGATGAAGTAAAGGATTATTAAAGGAACGGGATGACCATGGGGATCATCGTTAATGCTCTGAAACAGAATCCGCCCTTTTCACCTGCCAAACACATGCCCACTTCTCCTCTCTGGGGATAATAATAACAAACCAGCGAACTCACAGAGGGCCTGACCCCCCCGTCCACATCGACCACACACACAAAAAAAAATCGTACCCTCTAGCTACTAATTATAATGCTAACTTGCAAAATTTCCCTGCATTTTAAAACAATGGAAAAATGATGGTGAGATGATACTTACAAGAATGGATTCTTGTCAGACTCCACTAACAAAAATAGGCAACACCAAGTCACCTACTTTTCAGCATAGTTATGTCCGTCGCAGCCTTCTTGGGTTTCCGCAGGCACAAACACACGTTATCACAATTATGGTGAAACGCTGACACCTGCAAATAATTTTCAACGTAGTGGTTAATTGAAAAGCTCTGCGGCATACTTCTTGGAACAAGCCAGTTACCTGTTCCCACGCAAAGAGGAGTATATAGAACCATGGTGGATTTCCAGCTGATGAAGTAAAGGATTATTAAAGGAACGGGATGACCATGGGGATCATCGTTAATTCTCTGAAACAGAATCCGCCCTTTTGACCTGCCAAACACATGCCCACTTCTCCTCTCTGGGGATAATAAAAACGAACCAGCGAACTGACAGAGGGCCTGACCAACACATCCACACCGACCCCACAGGAAAAAAAAAAAATACACCGTAGCCTCCAGCTACTAATTATAATGCTAACTTGCAAAATTTCCCTGCATTTTTAAACAATGGAAAAATGATGGTGAGATGATACTTACAAGAATGGATTCTTGTCAGACTCCACTAACAAAAATAGGCAAAACCAAGTCAGCTACTCCTCAGCATAGTTATGTCCGTCGCAGCCTTCTTGGGTTTCAGCAGGCACAAACAAAGGTTCTCACAATTATGGTGAAACGCTGAACACCTGCAAATAATTTTCAACGTAGTGGTTAATTGAAAAGCTCTGCGGCATACTTCTTGGAACAAGGCAGTTACCTGTTCCCACGCAAACAGGAGTATAGAGAACCATGGTGGATTTCAAGCTGATGAAGTAAAGGATTATTAAAGGAACGGGATGACCATGGGGATCATCGTTAATTCTCTGAAACAGAATCCGCCCTTTTCACCTGCCAAACACATGCCCACTTCTCCTCTCTGGGGATAATAAAAACTTACCAGCGAACTGACAGAGGGCCTGACCCCCCCCCCCCAACTACATCGACCACACACACAAAAAAAAAACCGTACCCTCCAGCTACTAATTATAATGCTAACTTGCAAAATTTCCCTGCATTTTTAAACAATGGAAAAATGGTGGTGGGATGATACTTAAAAGAATGGCTTCTTGTCAGTCTCCACTAACAAAAATAGGCAACCCAAATCAGCTACTCCTCAGCATAGTTATGTCCGTCGCAGTCTTCTTGGGTTTCAGGAGGCATAAAGAATGGTTCTCACAATTATGGTGAAACGCTGAACATCTGCAAATAATTTTCAACGTAGTGGTTAATTGAAAAGCTCTGCGGCATACTGCTTGGAACAAGGCAGTTACCTGTTCCCACGCAAAGAGGAGTATAAAGAACCATGGTGGATTTCCAGCTGATGAAGAAAAGGATTATTAAAGGAACGGGATGACCATGGGGATCATCGTTAATTCTCTGAAACAGAATCCGCCCTTTTCACCTGCCAAACACATGCCCACTTCTCCTCTCTGGGGATAATAAAAACTAACCAGCGAACTGACAGAGGACCTGACCCCCCCATCCACATCGACCACACACACACAAAAAAAAAATCCGTACCCTCCAGATACTAATTATAATGCTAACTTGCAAAATTTCCTTGCATTTTAAAACAATGGAAAAATGGTGGTGGGATCATAGTTAGAAGAATGGCTTCTTGTCTGTCTCCACTAACAAAAATAGGCAACACCAAGTCAGCGACTCCTCAGCATAGTTATGTCCGTTGCAGCCTTCTTCGGTTTCAGGAGGGACATACAAACGTTATCAAAATTATGGTAAAACGCTGAAAACCTGCAAATAACTTTCAACGTACTGCTTAATTTGAAAACTCTCCAGCATAATTCTTGGAACAAGCCAGGTACCTGTGCCCACGCATAGAGGAGTATATAGAAACATGGTGGAATCCCAGCTGATGAAGCAAAGGATTCTTAAAGGAATGAGATGACCATGCGGATCCTGTTTAATTCTCTGAAACAGAATCCGCACTTTTCACCTGCCAAACACATGCCCACTACTCTTCTCTGGGGATAATAAAAACAAACCAGCGATCTGACAGAGGGCCTGAACACCCATCCTGAACGACCCCACAAAACAAAAAAAGTACCCTCCAGCTACTAATTATAATGTCAATTTGCAAAATTTCCCTGCATTTTTAAACAATGGAGAAATGATGGTGGGATGATACTTAGAAGAATGGCTTCTTGTCAGTCTCCACTGACAAAAATAGGCAACACCAAGTCAGCTACGCCACAGCATAGTTATGTCCGTAGCAGCCATATTTGGTTTCAGTAGGCACATACACACGTTATCACAATTATGGTGAAACGCTGAAAACCTGCAAAGGATTGTCAACATACTGGTTAATTGAAAAGCTCTGAGGCATACTTCTTGGAACAAGCCAGTTACCTGTTCCCACGCAAAGAGGAGTATATAGAACCATGGTGGATTCCCAGCACATGAAGCAAAGGATTCTTAAAGGAACGGGATTAACATGCGGATCCTGTTTAATTCTCTGAAACAGATCCGCAGTTTTCACCTGCCATACTAATACCCACTTCTCCTCTCTGGGGATAATAAAAACAAACCAGCGAACTGACAGAGGGCCTGACCAACACATCCACACCGACCCCACAGGAAAAAAAAAAAAAAAAAACACCGTAGCCTCCAGCTACTAATTATAATGCTAACTTGCAAAATTTTCCTGCATTTTTAAACAATGGAAAAATGATGGTGAGATGATACTTACAAGAATGGATTCTTGTCAGTCTCCACTAACAAAAATAGGCAAAACCAAGTCAGCTACGCCTCAGCATAGTTATGTCTGTCGCAGCCTTCTTGGGTTTCCGCAGGCACAAACAAACGTTATCACAATTATGGTGAAACGCTGAACACCTGCAAATAATTTTCAACGTACTGGTTAATTGAAAAACTCTACGGCATACTTCTTGGAACAAGCCAGTTACCTGTTCCCACGCAAAGAGGAGTATAGAGAACCATGGTGGATTTCCAGCTGATGAAGTAAAGGATTATTAAAGGAACGGGATGACCATGGGGATCATCGTTAATGCTCTGAAACAGAATCCGCCCTTTTCACCTGCGAAACACATGCCCACTTCTCCTCTCTGGGGATAATAAAAACTAACCAGCGAACTGACAGAGGGCCTGACCCCCCCCATCCACGTCGACCACACACACACAAAAAAAAACCATACCCTCCAGCTACTAATTATAATGCTAACTTGCAAAATTTCCCTGCATTTTAAAACAATGGAAAAATGGTGGTGGGATCATACTTAGAAGAATGGCTTCTTGTCAGTCTCCACTAACAAAAATAGGAAACACCAAGTCAGCTGCTCCTCAGGATAGTTATGTCCGTCGCAGCCTTCTTGGGTTTCAGGAGGCACAAACACACGTTATCACAATTATGGTGAAACGCTGAACACCTGCAAATAATTTTCAACGTAGTGGTTAATTGAAAAGCTCTGCGGCATACTTCTTGGAACAAGGCAGTTACCAGTTCCCACGCAAAGAGGAGTATATAGAACCATTTGGGATTCCCAGCTCATGAAGCAAAGGATTCTTAAAGGAACGGGATTACCATGCGGATCTTGTTTAATTCTCTGAAACAGATGTGCAGTTTTCACCTGCCATACTAATCCCCACTTCTCCTCTCTGGGGATAATAAAAAACAACCGGGGAACTGACAGAGGGCCTGACCAACACATCCACACAGACCCCACAGGAAAAAAAAAAAAAAAACACCGTTGCCTCCAGCTACTAATTATAATGCTAACTTGAAAAATTTTCCTGCATTTTTAAACATTGGGAAAGTCATGGTGAGATGATACTTACAAGAATGGATTCTTGTCAGTCTCCACTAACAAAAATAGGCAAAACCAAGTCAGCTACGCCTCAGCATAGTTATGTCCGTAGCAGCCTTCTTGGGTTTCAGGAGGCACAAACAAACGTTATCACAATTATGGTGAAACGCTGAACACCTGAAAATAATTTTCAACGTAGTGGTTAATTGAAAAGCTCTGCGGCATACTTCTTGGAACAAGGCAGTTACCTGTTCCCACGCAAAGAGGAGTATAGAGAACCATGGTGGATTTCCAGCTGATGAAGTAAAGGATTATTAAAGGAACGGGATGACCATGGGGATCATTGTTAATTCTCTGAAACAGAATCCGCCCTTTTCACCTGCCAAACACATGCCCACTTCTCCTCTCTGGGGATAATAAAAACTAACCAGCGAACTGACAGAGGGCCTGACCACCCCCCATCCACATCGACCACACACACAAAAAAACACCGTACTCTCCAGCTACTAATTATAATGCTAACTTGCAAAATTTCCCTGCATTTTAAAACAATGGAAAAATGGTGGTGGGATCATACTTAGAAGAATGGCTTCTTGTCTGTCTGCACTAACAAAAATAGGCAACACCAAGTCAGCTACTCAGCATAATTATGTCCGTCGCAGCCTTCTTAGGTTTCAGGAGGGACGTACAAACGTTATCAAAATTATGGTGAAACGCTGAGAACCTGCAAATAATTTTCAACGTACTGCTTAATTTGAAAACTCTCCAGCATAATTCTTGGAACAAGCCAGGTACCTGTGCCCACCCATAGAGGACTATATAGAAACATGGTGGAATCCCAGCTGATGAAGCAAAGGATTCTTAAAGGAATGAGATGACCATGCGGATCCTGTTTAATTCTCTGAAACAGAATCCGCACTTTTCACCTGCCAAACACATGCCCACTACTCTTCTCTGGGGATAATAAAAACAAACCAGCGATCTGACAGAGGGCCTGAACACCCATCCTGACCGACCCCACAAAACAAAAAAGTACCCTCCAGCTACTAATTATAATGACAATTTGCAAAATTTCCCTGCATTTTTAAACAATGGAGAAATGATGGTGGGATGATACTTAGAAGAATGGCTTCTTGTCAGTCTCCACTGACAAAAATAGGCAACACCAAGTCAGCTACGCCTCAGCATAGTTATGTCCCTAGCAGCCATATTTGGTTTCTGTAGGCATATACACACGTTATCACAATTATGGTGAAACGCTGAAAAACTGCAAAGGATTTTCAACATACTGGTTAATTGAAAAGCTCTGAGGCATACTTCTTGGAAGAAGCCAGTTACCTGTTCCCACGCAAAGAGGAGTATATAGAACCATGGTGTATTCCCAGCTCATGAAGCAAAGGATTCTTAAAGGAACGGGATTACCATGCCGATCCTGTTTAATTCTCTGAAACAGATCCGCAGTTTTCACCTGCCATACTAATACCCACTTCTCCTCTCTGGGGATAATAAAAACCAACCGGGGAACTGACAGAAGGCCTCACCAACACATCCACACCGACCCCAAAGGAAAAAAAAAAAAAAAAACTCCATAGCGTCCAGCTACTAATTATAATGCTAACTTGCAAAATTTTCCTGCATTTTTAAACAATGGAAAAATGATGGTGAGATGATACTTACAAGAAAAGATTCTTGTCAGTCTCCACTAACAAAACTAGGCAAAACCAAGTCAGCTACGCCTCAGCATAGTTATGTCCGTCGCAGCCTTCTTGGGTTTCAGGAGGCAGAAACAAACGTTATCACAATTATGGTGAAACGCTGAACACCTGCAAATAATTTTCAACGTAGTGGTTAATTGAAAAGCTCTGCGGCATACTTCTTGGAACAAGCCAGTTACCTGTTCCCACGCAAGGAGGAGTATAGAGAACAATGGTGGATTTCCAGCTGATCAAGTAAAGGATTATTAAAGGAACAGGATGACCATGGGGATCATCGTTAATTCTCTGAAAAAGAATCCGCCCTTTTCACCTGCCAAACACATGCCCACTTCTCCTCTCTGGGGATAATAAAAACTAACCAGCGAACTGACACAGGGCCTGACCCCCAACATCCACATCGACCACACACACACAAAAAAAAATCCGTACCCTCCAGCTACTAATTATAATGCTAACTTGCAAAATTTCCCTGCATTTTAAAACAATGGAAAAATGGTGGTGGGATGATACTTAGAAGAATGGCTTCTTGTCTGTCTCCACTAAAAAAAATAGGCAACACCAAGTCAGCTACTCCTCAGCATAGTTATGTCCGTCGCAGCCTTCTTGGGTTTCAGGAGGGACATACAAACGTTATCAAAATTATGGTGAAACGCTGAAAACTGCAAATAATTTTCAACGTACTGGTTAATTTGAAATCTCTCCAGCATACTTCTTTGAACAAGCCAGGTACCTGTGCCCACGCATAGAGGAGTATATAGAACCATGGTGGAATCCCAGCTGATCAAGCAAAGGATTCTTAAAGGAATGAGATGACCATGCGGATCCTGTTTAATACTCTGAAACAGAATCCGCACTTTTCAGCTGCCAAACACATGCCCACTACTCTTCTCTGGGGATAATAAAAACAAACCAGCGATTTGAGAGAGGGCCTGAACACCCATCCTGACCGACCCCACAAAACATAAAAGTACCCTCCAGCTACTAATTATAATGCCAATTTGCAAAATTTCCCTGCATTTTTAAACAATGGAGAAATGATGGTGGGATGATACTTAGAAGAATGGCTTCTTGTCAGTCTCCACTGACAAAAATAGGCAACACCAAGTCAGCTACGCCTCAGCATAGTTATGTCCGTAGCAGCCATATTTGGTTTCAGTAGGCACATACACACGTTATCACAATTATGGTGAAACGCTGGAAACCTGCAAAGGATTGTCAACATACTGGTTAATTGAAAATCTCTTTGGCATACTTCTTGGAAGTAGCCAGTTTCCTGTGCCCACGCATAGACAAGTATATAGAAACATGGTGGAATCCCAGCTGATGAAGCAAAGGATTCTTAAAGTAACGGGATTACCATGCGGATCCTGTTTAATTTTCTGAAACAGATCCGCAGTTTTCACCTGCCATACTAATACCCACTTCTCCTCTCTGGGGATAATAAAAACCAACCGGGGAACTGACAGAGGGCCTGACCAACACATCCACACCGACCCCACAGGAAAAAAAAAAAACAAAAAACACCGTAGCCTCCAGCTACTAATTATAATGCTAACTTGCAAAATTTTCCTGCATTTTTAAACAATGGAAAAATGATGGTGAGATTATACTTAGAAGAATGGCTTCTTGTCAGTCTCCACTAACAAAACTAGGCAAAACCAAGTCAGCTACCCCTCAGCATAGTTATGTCCGTCGCATCCTTCTTGGGTTACAGGAGGCACAAACACAGGTTATCACAATTATGGTGAAACGCTGAACACCTGCAAATAATTTTCAACGTACTGGTTAATTGAAAAGCTCTGCGGCATACTTCTTGGAACAAGCCAGTTACCTGTTCCCACGCAAAGAGGAGTATATAGAACCATGGTGGATTTCCAGCTGATGAAGTAAAGGATTATTAAAGGAACGGGATGACCATGGGGATCATCGTTAATTCTCTGAAACAGAATCCGCCCTTTTGACCTGCCAAACACATGCCCACTTCTCCTCTCTGGGGATAATAAAAACTAACCAGCCAACTGACAGAGGGCCTGACCCCCACCTTCCACATCGACCACACACACAAAAAAAACCGTACCCTCCAGCTACTAATTATAATGCTAACTTGCAAAATTTCCCTGCATTTTTAAACAATGGAAAAATGATGGTGAGATTATACTTAGAAGAATGGATTCTTGTCAGTCTCCACTAACAAAAATAGGCAAAACCAAGTCAGCTACGCCTCAGCATAGTTATGTCCGTCGCAGCCTTCTAGGGTTTCAGGAGGCACAAAAACACGTTATCACAATTATGGTGAAACGCTGAACACCTGCAAATTATTTTCAACGTAGTGGTTAATTGATAAGCTCTGAGGCATACTTCTTGGAACAAGGCAGTTACCTGTTCCCACGCAAAGAGGAGTATAGAGAACCATGGTGGATTTACAGCTGATGAAGTAAAGGATTATTAAAGGAACGGGATGACCATGGGGATCATCGTTAATTCTCTGAAACAGAATCCGCCCTATTCACCTGCCAAACACATGCCCACTTCTCCTCTCTGGGGATAATAAAAACTAACCAGCGAACTGACAGAGGGCCTGACCCCACCATCCACATCGACCACACACACAAAAAAAAACCGTACCCTCCAGCTACTAATTATAATGCTAACTTGCAAAATTTCCCTGCATTTTAAAACAATGGAAAAATGGTGGTGGGATGATACTTAGAAGAATGGCTTCTTGTCAGTCTCCACTAACAAAAATAGGCAACACCAAGTCAGCTACTCCTCAGCATAGTTATGTCCGTCGCAGCCTTCTTGGGTTTGAGGAGGCACAAACACATGTTATCACAATTATGGTGAAACGCTGAACACCTGCAAAGAATTTTCAACGAAGTGGTTAATTGAAAAGCTCTGCGGCATACTTCTTCGAACAAGGCAGTTACCTATTCCCACGCAAAGAGGAGTATAGAGAACCATGGTGGATTTCCAGCTGATGAAGTAAAGGATTATTAAAGGAATGGGATGACCATGGGGATCATCGCTAATTCTCTGAAACAGAATCCGCCCTTTTGACCTGCCAAACACATGCCCACTTCTCCTCTCTGGGGATAATAAAAACTAACCAGCGAACTGACAGAGGGCCTGACCAACACATCCACACCGACCCCACAGGAAAAAAAAAAAATACACCGTAGCCTCCAGCTACTAATTATAATGCTAACTTGCAAAATTTCCCTGCAATTTTAAACAATGGAAAAATGATGTTGAGATGATACTTACAAGAATGGATTCCTGTCAGACTCCACTAACAAAAATAGGCAAAACCATGTCAGCTACTCCTCAGCATAGTTATGTCCGTCGCAGTCTTCTTGGGTTTCAGGAGGCACAAAGAATGGTTCTCACAATTATGGTGAAACGCTGAACATCTGCAAATAATTTTCAACGTAGTGGTTAATTGAAAAGCTCTGCGGCATACTTCTTGGAACAAGGCAGTTACCTGTTCCCACGCAAAGAGGAGTATATAGAACCATGGTGGATTTCCAGCTGATGAAGAAACGGGTTATTAAAGGAAAGGGATGACCATGGGGATCATCGTTAATTCTCTGAAACAGAATCCACCCTTTTCACCTGCCAAACACATGCCCACTTCTCCTCTCTGGGGATAATAAAAACTAACCAGCGAACTGACAGAGGACCTGACCCCCCCAATCCACATCGACCACACACACAAAAAAAAAAACCGTACCCTCCAGCTACTAATTATAATGCTAACTTGCAAAATTTCCTTGCATTTTAAAACAATGGAAAAATGGTGGTGGGATCATACTTAGAAGAATGGCTTCTTGTCTGTCTCCACTAACAAAAATAGGCAACACCAAGTCAGCGACTCCTCAGCATAGTTATGTCCGTCGCAGCCTTCTTGGGTTTCAGGAGGGACATACAAACGTTATCAAAATTATGGTAAAATGCTGAAAACCTGCAAATAACTTTCAACGTACTGCTTAATTTGAAAACTCTCCAGCATAATTCTTGGAACAAGCCAGGTACCTGTGCCCACGCATAGAGGAGTATATAGAAACATGGTGGAATCCCAGCTGATGAAGCAAAGGATTCTTAAAGGAATGAGATGACCATGCGGATCCTGTTTAATTCTCTGAAACAGAATCCGCACTTTTCACCTGCCAAACACATGCCCACTACTCTTCTCTGGGGATAATAAAAACAAACCAGCGATCTGACAGAGGGCCTGAACACCCATCCTGAACGACCCCACAAAACAAAAAAAGTACCCTCCAGCTACTAATTATAATGTCAATTTGCAAACTTTCCCTGCATTTTTAAACAATGGAGAAATGATGGTGGGATGATACTTAGAAGAATGGCTTCTTGTCAGTCTCCACTGACAAAAATAGGCAACACCAAGTCAGCTACGCCACAGCATAGTTATGTCCGTAGCAGCCATATTTGGTTTCAGTAGGCACATACACACGTTATCACAATTATGGTGAAACGCTGAAAACCTGCAAAGGATTGTCAACATACTGGTTAATTGAAAAGCTCTGAGGCATACTTCTTGGAACAAGCCAGTTACCTGTTCCCACGCAAAGAGGAGTATATAGAACCATGGTGGATTCCCAGCACATGAAGCAAAGGATTCTTAAAGGAACGGGATTAACATGCGGATCCTGTTTAATTCTCTGAAACAGATCCGCAGTTTTCACCTGCCATACTAATACCCACTTCTCCTCTCTGGGGATAATAAAAACAAACCAGCGAACTGACAGAGGGCCTGACCAACACATCCACACCGACCCCACAGGAAAAAAAAAAAAAAAAACACCGTAGCCTCCAGCTACTAATTATAATGCTAACTTGCAAAATTTTCCTGCATTTTTAAACAATGGAAAAATGATGGTGAGATGATACTTACAAGAATGGATTCTTGTCAGTCTCCACTAACAAAAATAGGCAAAACCAAGTCAGCTACGCCTCAGCATAGTTATGTCTGTCGCAGCCTTCTTGGGTTTCCGCAGGCACAAACAAACGTTATCACAATTATGGTGAAACGCTGAACACCTGCAAATAATTTTCAACGTACTGGTTAATTGAAAAACTCTACGGCATACTTCTTGGAACAAGCCAGTTACCTGTTCCCACGCAAAGAGGAGTATATAGAACCATGGTGGATTTCCAGCTGATGAAGTAAAGGATTATTAAAGGAACGGGATGACCATGGGGATCATCGTTAATGCTCTGAAACAGAATCCGCCCTTTTCACCTGCCAAACACATGCCCACTTCTCCTCTCTGGGGATAATAAAAACAAACCAGCGAACTCACAGAGGGCCTGACCCCCCCGTCCACATCGACCACACAAAAAAAAAAAAATCGTACCCTCTAGCTACTAATTATAATGCTAACTTGCAAAATTTCCCTGCATTTTAAAACAATGGAAAAATGATGGTGAGATGATACTTACAAGAATGGATTCTTGTCAGACTCCACTAACAAAAATAGGCAACACCAAGTCACCTACTTTTCAGCATAGTTATGTCCGTCGCAGCCTTCTTGCGTTTCCGCAGGCACAAACACACGTTATCACAATTATGGTGAAACGCTGACACCTGCAAATAATTTTCAACGTAGTGGTTAATTGAAAAGCTCTGCGGCATACTTCTTGGAACAAGCCAGTTACCTGTTCCCACGCAAAGAGGAGTATATAGAACCATGGTGGATTTCCAGCTGATGAAGTAAAGGATTATTAAAGGAACGGGATGACCATGGGGATCATCGTTAATTCTCTGAAACAGAATCCGCCCTTTTGACCTGCCAAACACATGCCCACTTCTCCTCTCTGGGGATAATAAAAACGAACCAGCGAACTGACAGAGGGCCTGACCAACACATCCACACCGACCCCACAGGAAAAAAAAAAAATACACCGTAGCCTCCAGCTACTAATTATAATGCTAACTTGCAAAATTTCCCTGCATTTTTAAACAATGGAAAAATGATGGTGAGATGATACTTACAAGAATGGATTCTTGTCAGACTCCACTAACAAAAATAGGCAAAACCAAGTCAGCTACTCCTCAGCATAGTTATGTCCGTCGCAGCCTTCTTGGGTTTCAGCAGGCACAAACAAAGGTTCTCACAATTATGGTGAAACGCTGAACACCTGCAAATAATTTTCAACGTAGTGGTTAATTGAAAAGCTCTGCGGCATACTTCTTGGAACAAGGCAGTTACCTGTTCCCACGCAAACAGGAGTATAGAGAACCATGGTGGATTTCAAGCTGATGAAGTAAAGGATTATTAAAGGAACGGGATGACCATGGGGATCATCGTTAATTCTCTGAAACAGAATCCGCCCTTTTCACCTGCCAAACACATGCCCACTTCTCCTCTCTGGGGATAATAAAAACTTACCAGCGAACTGACAGAGGACCTGACCCCCCCCCCCAACTACATCGACCACACACACAAAAAAAAAACCGTACCCTCCAGCTACTAATTATAATGCTAACTTGCAAAATTTCCCTGCATTTTTAAACAATGGAAAAATGGTGGTGGGATGATACTTAAAAGAATGGCTTCTTGTCAGTCTCCACTAACAAAAATAGGCAACACCAAATCAGCTACTCCTCAGCATAGTTATGTCCGTCGCAGTCTTCTTGGGTTTCAGGAGGCATAAAGAATGGTTCTCACAATTATGGTGAAACGCTGAACATCTGCAAATAATTTTCAACGTAGTGGTTAATTGAAAAGCTCTGCGGCATACTGCTTGGAACAAGGCAGTTACCTGTTCCCACGCAAAGAGGAGTATAAAGAACCATGGTGGATTTCCAGCTGATGAAGAAAAGGATTATTAAAGGAACGGGATGACCATGGGGATCATCGTTAATTCTCTGAAACAGAATCCGCCCTTTTCACCTGCCAAACACATGCCCACTTCTCCTCTCTGGGGATAATAAAAACTAACCAGCGAACTGACAGAGGACCTGACCCCCCCATCCACATCGACCACACACACAAAAAAAAAAAATCCGTACCCTCCAGATACTAATTATAATGCTAACTTGCAAAATTTCCTTGCATTTTAAAACAATGGAAAAATGGTGGTGGGATGATACTTAGAAGAATGGCTTCTTGTCTGTCTCCACTAACAAAAATAGGCAACACCAAGTCAGCTACTCCTCAGCATAGTTATGTCCGTCGCAGCCTTCTTGGGTTTCAGGAGGGACATACAAACGTTATCAAAATTACGGTGAAACGCTGAAAACCTGCAAATAACTTTCAACGTACTGCTTAATTTGAAAACTCTCCAGCATAATTCTTGGAACAAGCCAGGTACCTGTGCCCACGCATAGAGGAGTATATAGAAACATGGTGGAATCCCAGCTGATGAAGCAAAGGATTCTTAAAGGAATGAGATGACCATGCGGATCCTGTTTAATTCTCTGAAACAGAATCCGCACTTTTCACCTGCCAAACACATGCCCACTACTCTTCTCTGGGGATAATAAAAACAAACCAGCGATCTGACAGAGGGCCTGAACACCCATCCTGAACGACCCCACAAAACAAAAAAGTACCCTCCAGCTACTATTTATAATGCCAATTTGCAAAATTTCCCTGCATTTTTAAACAATGGAGAAATGATGGTGGGATGATACTTAGAAGAATGGCTTCTTGTCAGTCTCCACTGACAAAAATAGGCAACACCAAGTCAGCTACGCCTCAGCATAGTTATGTCCGTAGCAGCCATATTTGGTTTCAGTAGGCACATACACACGTTATCACAATTATGGTGAAATGCTGAAAAACTGCAAAGGATTTTCAACATACTGGTTAATTGAAATGCTCTGAGGCATACTTCTTGGAACAAACCAGTTACCTGTTCCCACGCAAAGAGGAGTATATAGAACCATGGTGGATTCCCAGCTCATGAAGCAAAGGATTCTTAAAGGAATGGGATTACCATGCGGATCCTGTTTAATTCTCTGAAACAGATCCGCAGTTTTCACCTGCCATACTAATACCCACTTCTCCTCTCTGGGGATAATAAAAACAAACCAGCGAACTGACAGAGGGCCTGACCAACACATCCACACCGACCCCACAGGAAAAAAAAAAAAAACACCGTAGCCTCCAGCTATTAATTATAATGCTAACTTGCAAAATTTTCCTGCATTTTTAAACAATGGAAAAATGATGGTGAGATGATACTTACAAGAATGGATTCTTGTCAGTCTCCACTAACAAAAATAGGCAAAACCAAGTCAGCTACGCCTCAGCATAGTTATGTCCGTCGCAGCCTTCTTGGTTTTCAGAAGGCACAAACAAACGTTATCACAATTATGGTGAAACGCTGAACACCTGCAAATATTTTTAACGTACTGGTTAATTGAAAAGCTCTGCGGCATACTTCTTGGAACAAGCCAGTTACCTGTTCCCACGCAAAGAGGAGTATAGAGAACCATGGTTGATTTCCAACTGATGAAGTAAAGGATTGTAAAAGGAACGGGATGACCATGGGGATCATCGTTAATTCTCTGAAACAGAATCCGCCCTTTTCACCTGCCAAACACATGCTCACTTCTCCTCTCTGGGGATAATAAAAACTAACCAGCGAACTGACATAGGGCCTGACCCCCCCCATCCACATCGACCACACACAAAAAAAAAACCATACCCTCCAGCTACTAATTATAATGCTAACTTGCAAAATTTCCCTGCATTTTAAAACAATGAAAAAATGGTGGTGGGATCATACTTAGAAGAATGGCTTCTTGTCTGTCTCCACTAAAAAAAATAGGCAACACCAAGTCAGCTACTCCTCAGCATAGTTATGTCCGTCGCAGCCTTCTTGGGTTTCAGGAGGGACATGCAAACGATATCAAAATTATGGTGAAACGCTGAGAACATGCAAATAATTTTCAACGTACTGGTTAATTTGAAAACTCTCCAGCATAATTCTTGGAACAAGCCAGGTACCTGTGACCACGCATAGAGGAGTATATAGAAACATGGTGGAATCCCAGCTGATGAAGCAAAGGATTCTTAAAGGAATGGGATGACCATGCGGATCCTGTTTAATTCTCTGAAACAGAATCCGCAATTTTCACCTGCCAAACACATGCCCACTACTCTTCTCTGGGGATAATAAAAACAAACCAGCGATCTGACAGAGGGCCTGAACACCCATCCTGACAGACCCCACAAAACAAAAAAGTACCCTCCAGCTACTAATTATAATGCCAATTTGCAAAATTTCCCTGCATTTTTAAGCAATGGAGAAATGATGGTGGGATGATACTTAGAAGAATGGCTTCTTGTCAGTCTCCACTGACAAAAATAGGCAACACCAAGTCAGCTACGCCTCAGCATAGTTATGTCCGTAGCAGCCATATTTGGTTTCAGTAGGCACATACACACATTATCACAATTATGGTGAAATGCTGAAAACCTGCAAAGGATTGTCAACATACTGGTTAATTGAAAAGCTCTGAGGCAACTTCTTGGAACTAGCCAGTTTCCTGTGCCCACGCATAGACAAGTACATAGAACCATGGTAGATTCCCAGCTCATGAAGCAAAGGATTCTTAAAGGAACGGGATTACCATGCAGATCCTGTTGAATTCTCTGAAACAGATCCGCAGTTTTCACCTGCCATACTAATACCCACTTCTCCTCCCTGGGGATAATAAAAACCAACCGGGGAACTGACAGAGGGCCTGACCAACACATCCACACCAACCCCACAGGAAAAAAAAAAAAAAATACACCGTAGCCTCCAGCTACTAATTATAATGCTAACTTGCAAAATTTTCCTGCATTTTTAAACAATGGAAAAATGATGGTGAGATGATACTTACAAGAATGGATTCTTGTCAGTCTCCACTAACAAAAATAGGCAAAACCAAGTCAGCTACGCCTCAGCATAGTTATGTCCGTCGCAGCCTTCTTGGGTTTCAGGAGGCACAAACGAACGTTATCACAATTATGGTGAAACGCTGAACACCTGCAAATAATTTTCAACGTACTGGTTAATTGAAAAGCTCTGCGGCATACTTCTTGGAACAAGCCAGTTACCTGTTCCCACGCAAACAGGAATATATAGAACCATGGTGGATTTCCAGCTGATGAAGTAAAGGATTATTAAAGGAACGGGATGAACATGGGGATCATCGTTAATTCTCTGAAACAGAATCCGCCCTTTTCACCTGCCAAACACATGCCCACTTCTCCTCTCTGGGGATAATAAAAACTAACCAGCGAACTGACAGAGGGCCTGACCCCCCCCATCCACATCGACCACACAAATAAAAAAATCCGAACCCTCCAGCTACTAATTATAATGCTAACTTGCAAAATTTCCCTGCATTTTAAAACAATGGAAAAATGGTGGTGGGATGATACTTAGAAGAATGGCTTCTTGTCAGTCTCCACTAACAAAAATAGGCAACACCAAGTCAGCTACTCCTCAGCATAGTTATGTCCGTCGCAGCCTTCTTGGATTTCAGGAGGGACATACAAACGTTATCAAAATTTTGGTGAAACGCTGAATACCTGCAAATAATTTTCAACGTACTGGTTAATTTGAAAACTCTCCAGCATACTTCTTGGAACAAGCCAGGTACCTGTGCCCACGCATAGAGGAGTATATAGAAACATGGTGGAATCCCAGCTGATGAAGCAAAGGATTCTTAAAGGAATGAGATGACCATGCAGATCCTGTTTAATTCTCTGAAACAGAATCCGCACTTTTCACCTGCCAAACATATGCCCTCTACTCTTCTCTGGGGATAATAAAAACAAACCAGCGATCTGACAGAGGGCCTGAACACCCATCCTGACCGACCCCACAAAACAAAAAAGTACCCTCCAGCTACTAATTATAATGCCAATTTGCAAAATTTCCCTGCATTTTTAAACAATGGAGAAATGATGGTGGGATGATACTTAGAAGAATGGCTTCTTGTCAGTCTCCACTGACAAAAATAGGCAACACCAAGTCAGCTACGCCTCAGCATAGTTATGTCCATAGCAGCCATATTTGGTTTCAGTAGGCACATACACACGTTATCACAATTATGGTGAAACGCTGAAAACCTGCAAAGGATTGTCAACATACTGGTTAATTGAAAAGTTCTGAGGCATACTTCTTGGAAGAAGCCAGTTACCTGTTCCCACGCAAAGAGGAGTATATAGAACCATGGTGTATTCCCAGCTCATGAAGCAAAGGATTCTTAAAGGAACGGGATTACCATGCGGATCCTGTTTAATTCTCTGAAACAGATCCGCAGTTTTCACCTGCCGTACTAATACCCACTTCTCCTCTCTGGGGATAATAAAAAGCAACCGGGGAACTGACAGAGGGCCTGACCAACACATCCACACCGACCCCACAGGAAAAAAAAAAAAAAAACACCGTAGCCTCCAGCTACTAATTATAATGCTAACTTGCAAAATTTCCCTGCATTTTAAAACAATGGAAAAATGGTGGTGGGATGATACTTAGAAGAATGGCTTCTTGTCAGTCTCCACTGACAAAAATAGGCAACACCAAGTCAGCTACGTCTCAGCATAGTTAAGTCTGTTGCAGCCATCTTGGTTTTCAGGAGGCACAAACAAATGTTCTCACAATTATGGTGAAACGCTGAACACCTGCAAATAATTTTCAACGTAGTGGTTAATTGAAAAGCTCTGCGGCATACTTCTTGGAACAAGCCAGTTACCTGTTCCCACGCAAAGAGGAGTATATAGAACCATGGTGGATTTCCAGCTGATGAAGTAAAGGATTATTAAAGGAACGGGATGACCATGGGGATCATCGTTAATTCTCTGAAACAGAATCCGCCCTTTTCACCTGCCAAACACATGCTCACTTCTCCTCTCTGGGGATAATAAAAACTAACCAGCGAACTGACAGAGGGCCTGACCCCCCCCATCCACATCGACCACACACACAAAAAAAACCGTACCCTCCAGCTACTAATTATAATGCTAACTTGCAAAATTTCCCTGCATTTTAAAACAATGGAAAAATGGTGGTGGGATCATACTTAGAAGAATGGCTTCTTGTCTGTCTCCACTAACAAAAATAGGCAACAACAAGTCAGCTACTCCTCAGCATAATTATGTCCGTCGCAGCCTTCTTGGGTTTCAGGAGGGACATACAAACGTTATCAAAATTATGGTGAAACGCTGAAAACCTGCAAATAATTTTCAACGTACTGGTTAATTTGAAAACTCTCCAGCATAATTCTTGGAACAAGCCAGGTACCTGTGCCCACGCATAGAGGAGTATATAGAAACATGGTGGAATCCCAGCTGTTGAAGCAAAGCATTCTGAAAAGAATGAGATGACCATGCGGATCCTGTTTAATTCTCTGAAACAGAATCCGCACTTTTCACCTGCCAAACACATGCCCACTACTCTTCTCTGCGGATAATAAAAACAAACCAGCGATCTGACAGAGGGCCTGAACACCCATCCTGACCGACCCCACAAAACAAAAAAGTACCCTCCAGCTACTAATTATAATGCCAATTTGCAAAATTTCCCTGCATTTTTAAACAATGGAGAAATGATGGTGGGATGATACTTAGAAGAATGGCTTCTTCTGAGTCTCCACTGACAAAAATAGGCAACACCAAGTCAGCTACGCCTCAGCATAGTTATGTCCGTAGCAGCCATATTTGGTTTCAGTAGGCACATACACACGTTATCACAATTATGGTGAAACGCTGAAAACCTGCAAAGGACTGTCAACATACTGGTTAATTGAAAAGCTCTGAGGCATACTTCTTGGTACTAGCCAGTTTCCTGTGCCCACGCATAGAGAAGTATATAGAACCATGGTGGATTCCCAGCTCATGAAGCAAAGGATCCTTAAAGGAACGGGATTACCATGCGGATCCTGTTTAATTCTCTGAAACAGATCCGCAGTTTTCACCTGCCATACTAATACCCACTTTTCCTCTCTGGGGATAATAAATACCAACCGGGGAACTGTCAGAGGGCCTGACCCCCCCCCATCCACATCGACCACACATAAAAAAAAAAACGAACCCTCTAGCTACTAATTATAATGCTAACTTGCAAAATTTTCCTGCATTTTTAAACAATGGAAAAATGATGGTGAGATGATACTTACAAGAATGGATTCTTGGCCGGGCGCGGTGGCTCACGCCTGTAATCCTAGCACTCTGGGAGGCCGAGGTGGGCGGATCGTTTGAGCTCAGGAGTTCGAGACCAGCCTGAGCAAGAGCGAGACCCCATCTCTACTAAAAATAGAAAGAAATTATATGGACAGCTAAAAATATATATAGAAAAAATTAGCCGGGCATGGTAGGCGCATGCCTGTAGTCCCAGCTACTTGGGAGGCAGAGGCAGGAGGATCGCTTGAGCCCGGGAGTTTGAGGTTGCTGTGAGCTAGGCTGACGCCACGGCACTCACTCTAGCCTGGGCAACAGAGTGAGACTCTGTCTAAAAAAAAAAAAAAAAAAAAAAAAGAATGGATTCTTGTCAGTCTCCACTAACAAAAATAGGAAAAACCAGGTCAGCTACGCCTCAGCATAGTTATGTCCGTCGCAGCCTTCTTGGGTTTCAGGAGGCACAAACAAACGTTATCAGAATTATGGTGAAACGCTGAACACCTGCAAATAATTTTCAACGTACTGGTTAATTGAAAAGCTCTGCGGCATACTTCTTGGAACAAGCCAGTTTCCTATTCCCACGCAAAGAGGAGTATAGAGAACCATGGTGGATTTCCAGCTGATGAAGTAAAGGATTATTAAAGGAACGGTATGACCATGGGGATCATCGTTAATTCTCTGAAACAGAATCCGCCCTTTTCACCTGCCAAACACATGCCCACTTCTCCTCTCTGGGGATAATAAAAACTAACCAGCGAACTGACCGAGGGCCTGACCCCCACCATCGACATCGACCACACAAAAAAAAAAATCCGTACCCTCCAGCTACTAATTATAATGCTAACTTGCAAAATTTCCCTGCATTTTAAAACAATGGAAAAATGGTGGTGGGATGATACTTAGAAGAATGGCTTCTTGTCAGTCTCCACTAACAAAAATAGGCAACACCAAGTCAGCTACTCCTCAGCATAGTTATGTCCGTCGCAGCCTTCCTCGGTTTCAGGAGGCACAAACAAAGGTTCTCACAATTATGGTGAAACGCTGAACACCTGCAAATAATTTTCAACGTAGTGGTTAATTGAAAAGCTCTGCGGCATACTTCTTCGAACAAGGCAGTTACCTGTTCCCACGCAAAGAGGAGTATAGAGAACCATGGTGGATTTCCAGCTGATGAAGTAAAGGATTATTAAAGGAACGGGATGACCATGGGGATCATCGTTAATTCTCTGAAACAGAATCCGCCCTTTTCACCTGCCAAACACATGCCCACTTCTCCTCTCTGGGGATAATAAAAACTAACCAGCGAACTGACAGAGGTCCTGACCCCCCCATCCACATCGACCACACACACAAAAAAAACCGTACCCTCCAGCTACTAATTATAATGCTAACTTGCAAAATTTCCCTGCATTTTAATACAATGGAAAAATGGTGGTGGGATCATACTTAGAAGAATGGCTTCTTGTCTGTCTCCACTAACAAAAATAGGCAACACCAAGTCAGCTACTCCTCAGCATAGTTATGTCCGTCGCAGCCTTCTTGGGTTTCAGGAGGGACATACAAACGTTTTCAAAATTATGGTGAAACGCTGAAAACCTGCAAATAATTTTCAACGTACTGGTTAATTTGAAAACTCTCCAGCATAATTCTTGGAACAAGCCAAGTACCTGTGCCCACGCATAGAGGAGTATATAGAAACATGATGGAATCCCAGCTGAAGAAGCAAAGGATTCTTAAAGGAATGAGATGACCATGCGGATCCTGTTTAATTCTCTGAACAGAATCCGCACTTTTCACCTGCCAAACACATGCCCACTACTCTTCTCTGGGGATAATAAAAACAAACCAGCGATCTGACAGAGGGCCTGAACACCCCTCCTGACCGACCCCACAAAACAAAAAAGTACCCTCCAGCTACTAATTATAATGCTAATTTGCAAAATTTCCCTGCATTTTTAATCAATGGAGAAATGATGGTGGGATGATACTTAGAAGAATGGCTTCTTGTCAGTCTCCACTGACAAAAATAGGCAACACCAAGTCAGCTACGCCTCAGCATAGTTATGTCCGTAGCAGCCATATTTGGTTTCAGTAGGCACATACACACATTATCACAATTATGGTGAAACGCTGAAAACCTGGAAATAATTTTCAACGTACTGGTTAATTGAAAAGCTCTGCGGCATACTTCTTGGAACAAGCCAGTTACCTGTTCCCACGCAAAGAGGAGTATTGAGAACCATGGTGGATTTCCAGCTGATGAAGTAAAGGATTATTAAAGGAACGGGATGTCCATGGGGATCATCGTTAATTCTCTGAAACAGAATCCGCCCTTTTCACCTGCCAAACACATGCCCACTTCTCCTCTCTGGGGATAATAAAAACTAACCAGCGAACTGACCGAGGGCCTGAGCCCCACCATCCACATCGACCACACACAAAAAAAAAATCCGTACCCTCCAGCTACTAATTATAATGCTAACTTGCAAAATTTCCCTGCATTTTAAAACAATGGAAAAATGGTGGTTGGAGGATACTTAGAAGAATGGCTTCTTGTCAGTCTCCACTAACAAAAATAGGCAACACCAAGTCAGCTACTCCTCAGCATAGTTATGTCCGTCGCAGCCTTCTTGGGTTTCAGGAGGCACAAACAAACGTTATCACAATTATGGTGAAACGCTGAACACCTGCAAATAATTTTCAACGTACTGGTTAATTTGAAAACTCTCCAGCATACTTCTTGGTACAAGCCAGGTACCTGTGCCCACGCATAGAGGAGTATATGGAAACATGGTGGAATCCCAGCTGTTGAAGCAAAGGATTCTGAAAAGAATGAGATGACCATGCGGATCCTGTTTAATTCTCTGAAACAGAATCCGCACTTTTCACCTGCCAAACACATGCCCACTACTCTTCTCTGCGGATAATAAAAACAAACCAGCGATCTGACAGAGGGCCTGAACACCCATCCTGACCGACCCCACAAAACAAAAAAGTACCCTCGAGCTACTAATTATAATGCTAATTTGCAAAATTTCCCTGCATTTTTAAACAATGGAGAAATGATGGTGGGATGATACTTAGAAGAATGGCTTCTTGTCAGTCTCCACTGACAAAAATAGGCAACACCAAGTCAGCTACGCCTCAGCATAGTTATGTCCATAGCAGCCATATTTGGTTTCAGTAGGCACATACACACGTTATCACAATTATGGTGAAACGCTGAAAACCTGCAAAGGATTGTCAACATACTGGTTAATTGAAAAGCTCTGAGGCATACTTCTTGGAACAAGCCAGTTACCTGTTCCCACGCAAAGAGGAGTATATAGAACCATGGTGGATTCCCAGTTCATGAAGCAAAGGATTCTTAAAGGAACGGGATTACCATGCGGATCCTGTTTAATTCTCTGAAACAGATCCGCAGTTTTCACCTGCGATACTAATACCCACTTCTCCTCTCTGGGGATAATAAAAACAAACCAGCGAACAGACAGAGGGCCTGACCAACACATCAACATCGACCCCACAGGAAAAAAAAAAAAAAAAACACCGTAGCCTCCAGCTACTAATTATAATGCTAACTTGCAAAATATTCCTGCATTTTTAAACAATGGAAAAATTATGGTGAGATGATACTTAGAAGAATGGATTCTTGTCAGTCTCCACTAACAAAAATAGGCAAAACCAAGTCAGCTACGCCTCAGCATAGTTATGTCCGTCGCAGCCTTCTTGGGTTTCAGGAGGCAAAAACACACGTTATCACAATTATGGTGAAACGCTGAACACCTGCAAATAATTTTCAACGTAGTGGTTAATTGAAAAGCTCTGCGGCTTACTTCTTGGAACAAGCCAGTTAGCTGTTCCCACGCAAAGAGGAGTATATAGAACCATGGTGGATTTCCAGCTGATGAAGTAAAGGATTATTAAAGGAACGGGATGACCATGGGGATCATCGTTAATTCTCTGAAACAGAATCCGCCGTTTTCACCTGCCAAACACATGCCCACTTCTCTTCTCTGGGGATAATAAAAACTAACCAGCGAATTGACAGAGGGCCTGACCCCCCCCCCCATGCACATCGACCACACACACAAAAAAAAAAAACCGTACCCTCCAGCTACTAATTATAATGCTAACTTGCAAAATTTCCCTGCATTTTAAAACAATGGAAAAATGGTGGTGGGATCATACTTAGAAGAATGGCTTCTTGTCTGTCTCCACTAACAAAGATAGGCAACACCAAGTCAGCTACTCCTCAGCATAGTTATGTGCGTCACAGCCTTCTTGGGTTTCAGGAGGACACACAAACGTTATCAAAATTATGGTGAAACGCTGAAAACCTGCAAATAATTTTCAACGTACTGGTTAATTTGAAAACTCTCCAGCATACTTCTTGGAACAAGCCAGGTACCTGTGCCCACGCATAGAGGAGTATATAGAAACATGGTGGAATCCCAGCTGATGAAGCAAAGGATTCTTAAAGGAATGAGATGACCATGCGGATCCTGTTTAATTCTCTGAAACAGAATCCGCAATTTTCACCTGCCAAACACATGCCCACTACTCTTCTCTGGGGATAATAAAAACAAACCAGCGATCTGACAGAGGGCCTGAACACCCATCCTGACCGACCCCACAAAACAAAAAAGTACCCTCCAGCTACTAATTATAATGCCAATTTGCAAAATTTCCCTGCATTTTTAAACAATGGGGAAATGATGGTGGGATGATACTTAGAAGAATGGCTTCTTGTAAGTCTCCACTGACAAAAATAGGCAACACCAAGTCAGCTACGCCTCAGCATAGTTATGTCCGTAGCAGCCATATTTGGTTTCAGTAGCCACATACACACGTTATCACAATTATGGTGAAACGCTGAAAACCTGCAAAGGATTGTCAACATACTAGTTATTTGAAAAGCTCTGAGGCATACTTCTTGGAACAAGCCAGTTACCTGTTCCCACGCAAAGAGGAGTATATAGAACCATGGTGGATTCCCAGCTCATGAAGCAAAGGATTCTTAAAGGAACAGGATTACCATGCGGATCCTGTTTAATTCTCTGAAACAGATCCGCAGTTTTCACCTGCCGTACTAATACCCACTTCTCCTCTCTGGGGATAATAAAAAGCAACCGGGGAACTGACAGAGGGCCTGACCAACACATCCACACCGACCCCACAGGAAAAAAAAAAAAAAAAAACACCCTAGCCTCCAGCTACTAATTGTAATGCTAACTTGCAAAATTTCCCTGCATTTTAAAACAATGGAAAAATGGTGGTGGGATGATACTTAGAAGAATGGCTTCTTGTCAGTCTCCACTAACAAAAATAGGCAACACCAAGTCAGCTACGTCTCAGCATAGTTAAGTCTGTTGCAGCCATCTTGGTTTTCAGGAGGCACAAACAAAGGTTCTCACAATTATGGTGAAACGCTGAACACCTGCAAATAATTTTCAACGTAGTGGTTAATTGAAAAGCTCTGCGGCATACTTCTTGGAACAAGCCAGTTACCTGTTCCCACGCAAAGAGGAGTATATAGAACCATGGTGGATTTCCAGCTGATGAAGTAAAGGATTATTAAAGGAACGGGATGACCATGGGGATCATCGTTAATTCTCTGAAACAGAATCCGCCCTTTTCACCTGCCAAACACATGCCCACTTCTCCTCTCTGGGGATAATAAAAACTAACCAGCGAACTGACAGAGGGCCTGACCTCCCCCATCCACATCGACCACACACACAAAAAAAACCGTACCCTCCAGCTACTAATTATAATGCTAACTTGCAAAATTTCCCTGCATTTTAAAACAATGGAAAAATGGTGGTGGGATCATACTTAGAAGAATGGCTTCTTGTCTGTCTCCACTAACAAAAATAGGCAACAACAAGTCAGCTACTCCTCAGCATAGTTATGTCCGTCGCAGCCTACTTGGGTTTCAGGAGGGACATACAAACGTTATCAAAATTATGGTGAAACGCTGAAAACCTGCAAATAATTTTCAACGTACTGGTTAATTTGAAAACTCTCCAGCATAATTCTTGGAACAAGCCAGGTACCTGTGCCCACGCATAGAGGAGTATATAGAAACATGGTGGAATGCCAGCTGTTGAAGCAAAGGATTCTGAAAAGAATGAGATGACCATGCGGATCCTGTTTAATTCTCTGAAACAGAATCCGCACTTTTCACCTGCCAAACACATGCCCACTACTCTTCTCTGCGGATAATAAAAACAAACCAGCGATCTGACAGAGGGCCTGAACACCCATCCTGACCGACCCCACAAAACAAAAAAGTACCCTCCAGCTACTAATTATAATGCCAATTTGCAAAATTTCCCTGCATTTTTAAACAATGGAGAAATGATGGTGGGATGATACTTAGAAGAATGGCTTCTTGTGAGTCTCCACTGACAAAAATAGGCAACACCAAGTCAGCTACGCCTCAGCATAGTTATGTCCGTAGCAGCCATATTTGGTTTCAGTAGGCACATACACACGTTATCACAATTATGGTGAAACGCTGAAAACCTGCAAAGGATTGTCAACATACTGGTTAATTGAAAAGCTCTGAGGCATACTTCTTGGTACTAGCCAGTTTCCTGTGCCCACGCATAGACAAGTATATAGAACCATGGTGGATTCCCAGCTCATGAAGCAAAGGATCCTTAAAGGAAAGGGATTACCATGCGGATCCTGTTTAATTCTCTGAAACAGATCCGCAGTTTTCACCTGCCATACTAATACCCACTTCTCCTCTCTGGGGATAATAAATACCAACCGGGGAACTCTCAGAGGGCCTGACCCCCCACCCCATCCACATCGACCACACACAAAAAAAAAAACCGTACCCTCTAGCTACTAATTATAATGCTAACTTGCAAAATTTTCCTGCATTTTTAAACAATGGAAAAATGATGGTGAGATGATACTTACAAGAATGGATTCTTGTCAGTCTCCACTAACAAAAATAGGAAAAACCAGGTCAGCTACGCCTCAGCATAGTTATGTCCGTCGCAGCCTTCTTGGGTTTCAGGAGGCACAAACAAACGTTATCAGAATTATGGTGAAACGCTGAACACCTGCAAATAATTTTCAACGTACTGGTTAATTGAAAAGCTCTGCGGCATACTTCTTCGAACAAGCCAGTTTCCTATTCCCACGCAAAGAGGAGTATAGAGAACCATGGTGGATTTCCAGCTGATGAAGTAAAGCATTATTAAAGGAACGGTATGACCATGGGGATCATCGTTAATTCTCTGAAACAGAATCCGCCCTTTTCACCTGCCAAACACATGCCCACTTCTCCTCTCTGGGGATAATAAAAACTAACCAGCGAACTGACCGAGGGCCTGACCCCCACCATCGACGTCGACCACACAAAAAAAAAAATCCGTACCCTCCAGCTACTAATTATAATGCTAACTTGCAAAATTTCCCTGCATTTTAAAACAATGGAAAAATGGTGGTGGGATGATACTTAGAAGAATGGCTTCTTGTCAGTCTCCACTAACAAAAATAGGCAACACCAAGTCAGCTACTCCTCAGCATAGTTATGTCCGTCGCAGCCTTCCTCGGTTTCAGGAGGCACAAACAAAGGTTCTCACAATTATGGTGAAACGCTGAACACCTGCAAATAATTTTCAACGTAGTGGTTAATTGAAAAGCTCTGCGGCATACTTCTTCGAACAAGGCAGTTACCTGTTCCCACGCAAAGAGGAGTATAGAGAACCATGGTGGATTTCCAGCTGATGAAGTAAAGGATTATTAAAGGAACGGGATGACCATGGGGATCATCGTTAATTCTCTGAAACAGAATCCGCCCTTTTCACCTGCCAAACACATGCCCACTTCTCCTCTCTGGGGATAATAAAAACTAACCAGCGAACTGACAGAGGGCCAGACCCCCCCCATCCACATCGACCACACACACAAAAAACACCGTACCCTCCAGCTACTAATTATAATGCTAACTTGCAAAATTTCCCTGCATTTTAATACAATGGAAAAATGGTGGTGGGATCATACTTAGAAGAATGGCTTCTTGTCTGTCTCCACTAACAAAAATAGGCAACACCAAGTCAGCTACTCCTCAGCATAGTTATGTCCGTCGCAGCCTTCTTGGGTTTCAGGAGGGACATACAAACGTATTCAAAATTATGGTGAAACGCTGAAAACCTGCAAATAATTTTCAACGTACTGGTTAATTTGAAACTCTCCAGCATAATTCTTGGAACAAGCCAGGTACCTGTGCCCACGCATAGAGGAGTATATAGAAACATGGTGGAATCCCAGCTGAAGAAGCAAAGGATTCTTAAAGGAATGAGATGACCATGCGGATCCTGTTTAATTCTCTGAAACAGAATCCGCACTTTTCACCTGCCAAACACATGCCCGCTACTCTTCTCTGGGGATAATAAAAACAAACCAGCGATCTGACAGAGGGCCTGAACACCCATCCTGACCGACCCCACAAAACAAAAAACTACCCTCCAGCTACTAATTATAATGCCAATTTGCAAAATTTCCCTGCATTTTTAATCAATGGAGAAATGATGGTGGGATGATACTTAGAAGAATGGCTTCTTGTCAGTCTCCACTGACAAAAATAGGCAACACCAAGTCAGCTACGCCTCAGCATAGTTATGTCCGTAGCAGCCATATTTGGTTTCAGTAGGCACATACACACATTATCACAATTATGGTGAAACGCTGAAAACCTGGAAATAATTTTCAACGTACTGGTTAATTGAAAAGCTCTGCGGCATACTTCTTGGAACAAGCCAGTTACCTGTTCCCACGCAAAGAGGAGTATAGAGAACCATGGTGGATTTCCAGCTGATGAAGTAAAGGATTATTAAAGGAATGGGATGTCCATGGGGATCATCGTTAATTCTCTGAAACAGAATCCGCCCTTTTCACCTGCCAAACACATGCCCACTTCTCCTCTCTGGGGATAATAAAAACTAACCAGCGAACTGACCGAGGGCCTGAGCCCCACCATCCACATCGACGACACACAAAAAAAAAAAATCCGTACCCTCCAGCTACTAATTATAATGCTAACTTGCAAAATTTCCCTGCATTTTAAAACAATGGAAAAATGGTGGTGGGATGATACTTAGAAGAATGGCTTCTTGTCAGTCTCCACTAACAAAAATAGGCAACACCAAGTCAGCTACTCCTCAGCATAGTTATGTCCGTCGCAGCCTTCTTGGGTTTCAGGAGGCACAAACAAACGTTATCACAATTATGGTGAAACGCTGAACACCTGCAAATAATTTTCAACGTACTGGTTAATTGAAAAGCTCTGCGGCATACTTCTTGGAACAAGCCAGTTACCTGTTCCCACGCAAAGAGGAGTATAGAGAACCATGGTGGATTTCCAGCTGATCAAGGAAAGGATTATTAAAGGAACGGGATGACCATGGGGATCATCGTTAATTCTCTGAAACAGAATCCGCCCTTTTCAGCTGCCAAACACATGCCCACTTCTCCTCTCTGGGGATAATAAAAACTAACCATCGAACTGACCGAGGGCCTGACCCCCACCATCGACATCGACTACACAAAAAAAAAAATCCGTACTCTCCAGCTACTAATTATAATGCTAACTTGCAAAATTTCCCTGCATTTTCAAACAATGGAAAAATGGTGGTGGGATGATACTTAGAAGAATGGCTTCTTGTCAGTCTCCACTAACAAAAATAGGAAACACCAAGTCAGCTACGCCTCAGCATAGTTATGTCCGTCGCAGCATCCGCCCGCCTAATGCAGACAGGGCCCATGCGCTAAGCATAAACAATACCTTTAACAGATAACCCTAACCCTGAACATAACACCCAACCCTGTTCCTATTTCTCCCCTTAACACGTAAACCTCACCGTGCGCCTAACTTTAACCTCTTATCCTAACGTTAATGCATAACCCATTTCCTGAGAACAACCCCTATCCCATAATTCTAACTCTATCTCCTAGTCATCACTGTTACACCTAATCCCTAACACTAATTCTAAACCGCTAACCCTAACCGAAACCCTACCTACAACCCTAACACTGACAGTAACCCTTACTTCTAACCCCAACGCTATGCCTAACAAAAACCCTAACCCTTGACCCTAACCCTTCACCCTAACCCCTAAGCCTTACCCTAACCCTTAACCCTAATCCTAATCCTAACCATTAAACCTAACCCTAGCTCTTAAAGCTAACCCTAAACCTTACCCTCACGACTAGACCTAACCCTGACACTAACCTAACACCTAACCCTAACCAGAACCCCTAAAGCTAACCCTGAACCCTATCCCTAACCCTAGCAGTAAACTTTATCCCTAAACCTAAGCCCAACCCGTAACCCTAATCCTATCCTTTTACCCTAAAACTAACCCCTAAACCTAACCCCTATACCTCACCCTAACTCTAACCCCAATCCTGATTCTAACCATACACATTCATAAAACACTAACTCCTAACCGCTAACCCTAACACTAACCAAAAACCCTAATCACTAATCCCTAACCCTAACGCTTAACCTTTACCCTAACCGTTAACCCACACCCTAAATCTTAACACTGACCCTAACCTTAACCTTTAACTCTAAGCCTAACCCTTAACCCTACAGTAAGGAAGACCCTTAATGCTAATGGGATCCCTTATCCCTAACCCTAACACTACAGCTAAAAATAACCCTAAACGTGGATCCTTAAACCTAACCCCTAACACTTACTTTAACCCCAATCCTAACCCTAATCCTAAGCATTAAATCTAAAAATATCTCTTAACCCTAACGCTAGCCCTTACCCTAACGCCTAGATCTAACCCTAAATCTAACCTACCGCCTAATCCTAACCTTAAGCCCTAATGCTAACACTAACCCTGAACCCTAAACCTACCCGTAACCCTTAACACTAACCCTATCCGTGAACCTTAACCCTGACCCTAACCATTACCCGCACACAGGCATTTAACCCTGACCCTAACCCTAATCCTTAATGCTAACCCTAACACTAAACCCTAACCCTAAGCCCAACACTTAACCCTAATCCTATCCCTTAACCCTAACCCTAACCCTAACCCTAATGCTAACCCCTAAACGTAACCCTAACCGTGACCAGTAAACCTAACCCTAACCTCTAACACAAACCATAGCACATAACTCTAACCCTAAAACTAACCCTAACCCTAACCCTAAACCCTAAGTCTTAACCTTAACCCTAAGCGTTAACTCTCACGCTAACCTTTAATCCTACACCTGATCCTAATCTTCAACCCTAAACCTAACACTTAACCCTAACCCTGTACCAAACCCTAACCCCTCATCTTAACCCTAACCGTAAACCTCAACCCTAAACCAAAGTGTAACCGTTAAACCTAAGAGTAACCTTTAACCCTAACCCTAATCCCTAACCCTAAGCCCTCACCCTAACACTAAACTTCATCCTTAACCCTAACCAGAATCCTAACCCTAAATCTAATTCTCAGACTTCTTGCTTTCTTAGAGTTTAGAAAGCCTGCAATCCTCCCATGTCATGCGTGAAAGGAGGCTCTACCACTGTGTCCTGCATGAAACCCACGGGCCCATACCCAGAGTATGATAGAGTGGGTTCCCGGGTACAATCCCAGCCCCCTAAACTCCCCCCGCCCGCCTAATGCAGACAGGGCCCGTGCGATAAGCATAAACAATACCTTTAACAATTAACCCTAACCCTGAACATAACACCCAACCCTGTTCCTATTTCTCCCCTTAAACGTAAACCTCACCGTGCGCCTAAGTTTAACCTCTTATCCTAACGTTAATGCATAACCCATTTCCTGAGAACAACCCCTATCCCATAATTCTAACCCTATCTCCTAGTCATCACTGTGACACCTAATCCCTAACCCTAATTCTAAACCGCTAACCCTAACCGTAACCCTACCTACAACCCTAACACTGACAGTAACCCTTACTTCTAACCCCAACGCTATGCCTAACAAAAACCCTAACCCTTGACCCTAACCACTAAGCCTTACCCTAACCCTTAACCCTAATCCTAATCCTAACCATTAAACCTAACCCTAGCTCTTAAAGCTAACCCTAAACCTTACCCTCATGACTAGACCTAACCCTGACACTAACCTAACACCTAACCCTAAGCAGAACACCTAAAGCTAACCCTGAACCCTATCCCTAACCCTAGCAATAAATTTTAACCCTAAAGCTAAGCCCAACCCGTAACCCTAATCCTATCCTTTTACCCTAAAACTAACCCCTAAACCTAACCCCTATACCTCACCCTAACTCTAACCCCAATCCTAATTCTAACCATACCCCTTCATAAAACACTAACTCCTAACCGCTAACCCTAACCAAAATCCCTAATCACTAATCCCTAACCCTAACGCTTAACCTTTACCCTGACCGTTAACCCTCACCCTAAATCTTAACACTGACCCTAACCTTAACCTTTAACTCTAAGCCTAACCCTTAACCCTACAGTAAGGAAGACCCTTAATGCTAATGGGATCCCTTATCCCTAACCCTAACACTACAGCTAAAAATAACCCTAACCTTGGATCCTTAAACCTAACCCCTAACACTTACTTTAACCCCAAACCCTAACCCTAATCCTAAGCATTAAACATAACCCTATCTCTTAACCCTAACGCTAGCCCTTACCCTAACGCCTAGATCTAACCCTAAATCTAACCTACCGCCTAATCCTAACCTAAAGCCCTAATGCTAACACTAACCCTGAACCCTAAACCTACCCGTAACTCTTAACACTAACCCTATCCGTGAACCTTAACCCTGACCCTAACCATTACCCGCACCCAAGCATTTAACCCTGACCCTAACCCTAATCTTTAATGCTAACCCTAACACTAAACCCTAACCCTAAGCCCAACACTTAACCCTAATCCTATCCCTTAACCATAACCCTAACCGTAATGCTACCCCCTAAACGTAACCCTAACCGTGACCAGTAAACCTAACCCTAACCTCTAACACAAACCATAGCACATAACTCTAACCCTAAAACTAACCCTAACCCTAAACCCTAACTCTTAACCTTAACCCTAAGCGTTAACTCTCACGCTAACCCTTTTTTTTTTTTTTTTTTTTTTTTTTTGAGACAGTGTCTCACTTTGTAGCCCGGGCTAGAGTGAGTGCCGTGGCGTCAGCCTAGCTCACAGCAACCTCAAACTCCTGGGCTCAAGCGATCCTCCTGTCTCAGCCTCCCGAGTACTTGGGACTACAGGCATGCACCACCATGCCCGGCTAATTTTTTCTATATATATATTTTTAGCTGTAAATATAATTTCTTTCTATTTTTAGTAGAGATGGGGTCTCGCTCTTGCTCAGGCTGGTTCGAACTCCTGAGCTCAAAGGATCCGCCCACCTCGGCCTCCCAGAGAGCTAGGATTACAGGCGTGAGCCACCGCGCCCGGCCTCACGCTAACCTTTAATCCTAACCCTGATCCTAATCTTCAACCCTGAACCTAACACTTAACCCTAACCCTGTACCAAACCCTAACCCCTCATCTTAAACCTAACCGTAAACCTCAACCCTAAACCAAAGTGTAACCGTTAAACCTAAGAGTAACCTTTAACCCTAACCCTAATCCCTAACCCTAAGCCCTCACCCTAACACTAAACTTCATCCTTAACACTAACCAGAATCCTAACCCTAAATCTAATTCTCAGACTTCTTGCTTTCTTAGAGTTTAGAAAGCCTGCAATCCTCCCATGCCATGCGTGAAAGGAGGCTCTACCACTGTGTCCTGCATGAAACCCACGGGCCCATACCCAGAGTATGATAGAGTGGGTTCCCGGGTACAATCCCAGCCCCCTAAACTCCCCCCGCCCGCCTAATGCAGACAGGGCCCGTGCGCTAAGCATAAACGATACCTTTAACAGATAACCCTAACCCTGAACATAACACCCAACCCTGTTCCTATTTCTCCCCTTAACACGTAAACCTCACCGTGCGCCTAACTTTAACCTCTTATCCTAACGTTAATGCATAACCCATTTCCTGAGAACAACCCCTATCCCATAATTCTAACCCTATCTCCTAGTCATCACTGTGACACCTAATCCCTAACCCTAATTCTAAACCGTTAAACCTAACCGTAACCCTACCTAGAACCCTAACACTGACAGTAACCCTTACTTCTAACCCCAACGCTATGCCTAACAAAAACCCTAACCCTTGACCCTAACCCTTCACCCTAACCCCTAAGCCTTACCCTAACCCTTAACCCTAATCCTAATCCTAACCATTAAACCTAACCCTAGCTCTTAAAGCTAACCCTAAACCTTACCCTCACGACTAGACCTAACCCTGACACTACCCTAACACCTAACCCTAACCAGAACCCCTAAAGCTAACCCTGAACCCTATCCCTAACCCTAGCAGTAAACTTTAACCCTAAACCTAAGCCCAACCCGTAACCCTAATCCTATCCTTTTACCCTAAAACTAACCCCTAAACCTAACCCCTATACCTCACCCTAACTCTAACCCCAATCCTAATTCTAACCATACCCCTTCATAAAACACTAACTCCTAACCGCTAACCCTAACACTAACCAAAAACCCTAATCACTAATCCCTAACCCTAACGCTTAACCTTTACCCTAACCGTTAACCCTCACCCTAAATCTTAACACTGACCCTAACCTTAACCTTTAACTCTAAGCCTAACCCTTAACCCTACAGTAAGGAAGACCCTTAATGCTAATGGGATCCCTTATCCCTAACCCTAACTCTACAGCTAAGAATAACCCTAACCTTGGATCCTTAAACCTAACCCCTAACACTTACTTTAACCCCAAACCCTAACCCTAATCCTAAGCATTAAACCTAACCCTATCTCTTAACCCTAACGCTAGCCCTTACCCTAACACCTAGATCTAACCCTAAATCTAACCTACCGCCTAATCCTAACCTTAAGCCCTAATGCTAACACTAACCCTGAACCCTAAACCTACCCGTAACCCTTGACACTAACCCTATCCGTGAACCTTAACCCTGACCCTAACCATTACCCTCACCCAAGCATTTAACCCTGATTCTAACCCTAATCCTTAATGCTAACACTAACACTAAACCCTAACCCTAAGCCCAACACTTAACACTAATCCTATCCCTTAACCCTAACCCTAACCCTAATGCTACCCCCTAAACGTAACCCTAACCGTGACCAGTAAACCTAACCCTAACCTCTAACACAAAACATAGCACATAACTCTAACACTAAAACTAACCCTAACCCTAACTCTAACCCTAAACCCTAACACTTAACCTTAACCCTAAGCGTTAACTCTCACGCTAACCTTTAATCCAACCCTGATCCTAATCTTCAACCCTAAACCTAAAACTTAACCGTAACCCTGTACCAAACCCTAACCCCTCATCTTAACCCTAACCGTAAACCTCAACCCTAAACCAAAGTGTAACCGTTAAACCTAAGAGTAACCTTTAACCCTAACCCTAATCCCTAACCCTAAGCCCTCACCCTAACACTAAACTTCATCCTTAACCCTAACCAGAATCCTAACCCTAAATCTAATTCTCAGACTTCTTGCTTTCTTAGAGTTTAGAAAGCCTGCAATCCTCCCATGTCATGCGTGAAAGGAGGCTCTACCACTGTGTCCTGCATGAAACCCACGGGCCCATACCCAGAGTATGATAGAGTGGGTTCCCGGGTACAATCCCAGCCCCCTAAACTCCCCCCGCCCGCCTAATGCAGACAGGGCCCGTGCGATAAGCATAAACAATACCTTTAACTGTTAACCCTAACCCTGAACATACCACCCAACCCTGTTCCTATTTCTCCCCTTAACACGTAAACCTCACCGTGCGCCTAAGTTTAACCTCTTATCCTAACGTTAATGCATAACCCATTTCCTTAGAACAACCCCTATCCCATAATTCTAACCCAATATCCTAGTCATCACTGTGACACCTAATCACTAACCCTAATTCTAAACCGCTAACCCTAACCGTAACCCTACCTACAACCCTAACACTGACAGTAACCCTTACTTCTAACCCCAACGCTATGCCTAACAAAAACCCTAACCCTTGACCCTAACCCTTCACCCTAACCCCTAAGCCTTACCCTAACCCTTAACCCTAATCCTAATCCTAACCATTAAACCTAACCCTAGCTCTTAAAGCTAACCCTAAACCTTACCCTCACGAGTAGACCGAACCCTGACACTAACCTAACACTTAACCCTAACCAGAACCCCTAAAGCTAACCCTGAACCCTATCCCTAACCCTAGCAGTAAACTTTAACCCTAAACCTAAGCCCAACCCGTAACTCTAATCCTATCCTTTTACCCTAAAACTAACCCCTAAACCTAACCCCTATACCTCACCCTAACTCTAACCCCAATCCTAATTCTAACCATACCCCTTCATAAAACACTAACTCCTAACCGCTAACCCTAACACTAACGAAAATCCCTAATCACTAATCCCTAACCCTAACGCTTAACCTTTACCCTAACCGTTAACCCTCACCCTAAATCTTCACCCTGACCCTAACCTTAACCTTTAACTCTAAGCCTAACCCTTAACCCTACAGTAAGGAAGACCCTTAATGCTAATGGGATCCCTTATCCCTAACCCTAACACTACAGCTAAAAATAACCCTAACCTTGGATCCTTAAACCTAACCCCTAACACTTACTTTAACCCCAAACCCTAACCCTAATCCTAAGCATTAAAGTTAACCCTATCTCTTAACCCTAACGCTAGCCCTTACCCTAACGCCTAGATCTAACCCTAAATCTAACCTACCGCCTAATCCTAACCTTAAACCCTAATGCTAACTCTAACCCTCAACCCTAAACCTACCCGTAACCCTAAACACTAACCCTATCCGTGACCCTTAACCCTGACCCTAACCATTACCCGCACCCAAACATTTAACCGTGACCCTAACCCTAATCCTTAATGCTAACCCTAACACTAAACCCTAAACCTAATCCCAACACTTAACCCTAATCCTATCCCTTAACCCTAACCCTAACCCTAATGCTAACCCCTAAACGTAACCCTAACCGTGACCAGTAAACATAACCCTAACCTCTAACAGAAACCATAGCACATAACTCTAACCCTAAAACTAACCCTAACCCTAACCCGAACCCTAAACCCTAACACTTAACCTTAACCCTAAGCGTTAACTCTAACGCTAACCTTTAATCCTAACCCTGATCCTAATCTTCAACCCTGAACCTAACACTTAACCCTAACCCTGTACCAAACCCTAACCCCTCATCTTAACCCTAACCGTAAACCTCAACCCTAAACCAAAGTGTAACCGTTAAACCTAAGAGTAACCTTTAACCCTAACCCGAATCCCTAACCCTAAGCCCTCACCCTAACACTAAACTTCATCCTTAACACTAACCAGAATCCTAACCCTAAATCTAATTCTCAGACTTCTTGCTTTCTTAGAGTTTAGAAAGCCTGCAATCCTCCCATGTCATGCGTGAAAGGAGGCTCTACCACTGTGTCCTGCATGAAACCCATGGGCCCATACCCAGAGTATGATAGAGTGGGTTCCCGGGTACAATCCCAGCCCCCTAAACTCCCCCCGCCCGCCTAATGCAGACAGGGCCCGTGCGATAAGCATAAACAATACCTTTAACAGTTAACCCTAACCCTGAACATACCACCCAAACCTGTTCCTATTTCTCCCCTTAAACGTAAACCTCACCGTGCGCCTAAGTTTAACCTCTTATCCTAACGTTAATGCATAACCCATTTCCTGAGAACAACCCCTATCCCATAATTCTAACCCAATATCCTAGTCATCACTGTGACACCTAATCACTAACCCTAATTCTAAACCGCTAACCCTAACCGTAACCCTACCTACAACCCTAACACTGACAGTAACCCTTACTTCTAACCCCAACGCTATGCCTAACAAAAACCCTAACCCTTGACCCTAACCCTTCACCCTAACCCCTAAGCCTTACCCTAACCCTTAACCCTAATCCTAATCCTAACCATTAAACCTAACCCTAGCTCTTAAAGCTAACCCTAAACCTTACCCTCACGACTAGACCGAACCCTGACACGAACCTAACACTTAACCCTAACCAGAACCCCTAAAGCTAACCCTGAACCCTATCCCTAACCCTAGCAGTAAACTTTAACCCTAAACCTAAGCCCAACCCATAACTCTAATCCTATCCTTTTACCCTGAAACTAACCCCTAAACCTAACCCCTATACCTCACCCTAACTCTAACCCCAATCCTAATTCTAACCATACCCCTTCATAAAACACTAACTCCTAACCGCTAACCCTAACACTAACGAAAATCCCTAATCACTAATCCCTAACCCTAACGCTTAACCTTTACCCTAACCCTTAACCCTCACCCTAAATCTTCACCCTGACCCTAACCTTAACCTTTAACTCTAAGCCTAACCCTTAACCCTACAGTAAGGAAGACCCTTAATGCTAATGGGATACCTTATCCCTAACCCTAACACTACAGCTAAAAATAACCCTAACCTTGGATCCTTAAACCTAACCCCTAACACTTACTTTAACCCTAAACCCTAACACTAATCCTAAGCCTTAAACCTAACCCTATCTCTTAACCCTAACGCTAGCCCCTACCCTAACGCCTAGATCTAACCCTAAATCTAACCTACCGCCTAATCCTAACCTTAAGCCCTAATGGTAACACTAACCCTGAACCCTGAACCTACCCGTAACCCTTAACACTAACTCTATCCGTCAACCTTCACCCTGACCCTAACCATTACCCGCACCCAAGCATTTAACCCTGACCCTAACCCTAATCCTTAATGCTAACCCTAACACTAAACCCTAACGCTAAGCCCAACACTTAACCCTAATCCTATCCCTTAACCATAACCCTAACCCTAATGCTAACCCCTAAACGTAACCCTAACCGTGACCAGTAAACCTAACCCTAACCTCTAACACAAACCATAGCACATAACTCTAACCCTAAAACTAACCCTAACCCTAACCTTAACCTAATCCTTAATGATAACCCTAACACTAAGCCCTAACACGAAGCCCAACATTTAACCCTAATCCTATCCCTTAACCCTAACCCTAACCCTAATGCTAACCCCTAAACGTAACCCTAACCGTGACCAGTAAACCTAACCCTAACCTCTAACACAAACCATAGCACATAACTCTGACCCTAAAACTAACCCTAACCCTAACCCTAACCCTAAACACTAACTCTTAACCTTAACCCTAAGCGTTAACTCTCACGCTAACCTTTAATCCTAACCCTAATTATAATCTTCAACCCTAAACCTAACACTTAACCCTAACCCTGTACCAAACCCTAACCCCTCATTTAACCCTAACCGTAAACCTCAACCATAAACCAAAGTGTAACCGTTAAACCTAAGAGTAACCTTTAACCCTAACCCTAATCCCTAACCCTAAGCCCTCACCCTAACACTAAACTTGATCCTTAACCCTAACCAGAATCCTAACCCTAAATCTAATTCTCAGACTTCTTGCTTTCTTAGAGTTTAGAAAGCCTGCAATCCTCCCATGCCATGCGTGAAAGGAGGCTCTACCTCTGTGTCCTGCATGAAACCCACGGGCCCATACCCAGAGTATGATAGAATGGGTTCCCGGGTACAATCCCAGCCCCCTAAACTCCCCCCTCCCGCCTAATGCAGACAGGGCCCGTGCGCTAAGCATAAACAATACCTTTAACAGATAACCCTAACCCTGAACATAACACCCAACCCTGTTCCTATTTCTCCCCTTAACACCTAAACCTCACCCTGCGCCTAACTTTAACCTCTTATCCTAACGTTAATGCATAACCCATTTCCTAAGAACAACCCCTATCCCATAATTCTAACCCTATCTCCTAGTCATCACTGTGACACCTAATCCCTAACCCTAATTCTAAACCGCTAACCCTAACCATAACCCCACCTACAACCCTAACACTGACAGTAACCCTTACTTCTAACCCCAATGCTATGCCTAACAAAAACCCTAACCCTTGACCCTAACACTTCACCCTAACCCCTAAGCCTTACCCTAACCCTTAAGCCTAATCCTAACCATTAAACCTAACCCTAGCTCTTAAAGCTAACCCTAAACCTTACCCTGACGACTAGACCTTACCCTGACACGAACCTAACACCTAACCCTAACCAGAACCCCTAAAGCTAACCCTGAACCCTATCCCTAACCCTAGCAGTAAACTTTAACCCTAAACCTAAGCCCAACCCGTAACCCTAATCCTATCCTTTTACCCTAAAACTAACCCCTAAACCTAACCCCTATACCTCACCCTAACTCTAACCCCAATCCTAATTCTAACCATACACCTTCATAAAACACTAACTCCTAACCGCTAACCCTAACACTAACCAAAAACCCTAATCACTAATCCCTAACCCTAACGCTTAACCTTTACCCTGACCGTTAACCCTCACCCTAAATCTTAACACTGACCCTAACCTTAACCTTTAACTCTAAGCCTAACCCTTATCCCTACAGTAAGGAAGACCCTTAATGCTAATGGGATCCCTTATCCCTAACCCTAACACTACAGCTAAAAATAACCCTAACCTTGGATCTTTAAACCTAACCTCTAACACTTACTTTAACCCCAAAACCTAACCCTAATCCTAAGCATTAAACCTAACCCTATCTCTTAACCCTAACGCTAGCCCTTACCCTAACGCCTAGATCTAACCCTAAATCTAACCTACCGCCTAATCCTAACCTTAAGCCCTAATGCTAACACTAACCCTGAACCCTAAACCTACCCGTAACCCTTAACACTAACCCTATCCGTGAACCTTCACCCTGACCCAAACCATTACCCGCACCCAAGCATTTAACCCTGATTGTAACCCTAATCCTTAACGCTAACCCTAACACTAAACCCTAACCCTAAGCCCAACTCTTAACCTTAATCCTATCCCTTAACCCTAACCCTAACCCTAATGCTACCCCCTAAACGTAACCCTAAGCGTGACCAGTAAACCTAACCCTAACCTCTAACACAAAACATAGCACATAACTCTAACCCTAAAACTAACCCTAACCCTAACCCTAACCCCAAACCCTAACTCCTAACCTTAACCCTAAGCGTTAACTCTCACGCTAACCTTTAATCCTAACCCTAATCCTAATCTTCAACCCTAAACCTAACACTTAACCCTAACCCTGTACCAAACCCTAACCCCTCATCTTAACCCTAACCGTAAACCTCAACCCTAAACCAAAGTGTAACCGTTAAACCTAAGAGTAACCTTTAACCCTAACCCTAATCCCTATCCCTAAGCCCTCACCCTAACACTAAACTTCATCCTTAACCCTAACCAGAATCCTAACCCTAAATCTAATTCTCAGACTTCTTGCTTTCTTAGAGTTTAGAAAGCCTGCCATCCTCCCATGCCATGCGTGAAAGGAGGCTCTACCACTGTGTCCTGCATGAAACCCACGGGCCCATACCCAGAGTATGATAGAGTGGGTTCCCGGGTACAATCCCAGCCCCCTAAACTCCCCCCGCCCGCCTAATGCAGACAGGGCCCGTGCGCTAAGCATAAACAATACCTTTAACAGATAACCCTAACCCTGAACATAACACCCAACCCTGTTCCTATTTCTCCCCTTAACACGTAAACCTCACCCTGCGCCTAACTTTAACCTCTTATCATAACGTTAATGCATAACACATTTCCTGAGAACAACCCCTATCCCATAATTCTAACCCTATCTCCTAGTCATCACTGTGACACCTAATCCCTAACCCCAATTCTAAACCGCTAACCCTAACCGTAACCCTACCTACAACCCTAACACTGACAGTAACCCTTACTTCTAACCCCAACGCTATGCCTAACAAAAACCCTACCCCTTGACCCTAACCCTTCACCCTAACCCCTAAGCCTTACCCTAACCCTTAACCCTAATCCTAACCATTTAACCTAACCCTAGCTCTTAAAGCTAACCATAAACCTTACCCTCACGACAAGACCTAACCCTGACACTAACCTAACACCTAACCCTAACCAGAACCCCTAAAGCTAACCCTGAACCCTATCCCTAACCCCAGCAGTAACCTTTAACCCTAAACCTAAGCCCAACCCGTAACCCTAATCCTATCCTTTTACCCTAAAACTAACCCCTAAACCTAACCCCTATACCTCACCCTAACTCTACCCCCAATCCTAATTCAAACCATACCCCTTGATAAAACACTAACTCCTAACCGCTAACCCTAACACTAACCAAAAACCCTAATCACTAATCCCTATCCCTAACGCTTAACCTTTACCCTGACCGTTAACCCTCACCCTAAATCTTAACCCTGACCCTAACATTAACCTTTAAATCTAAGCCTAACCCTTAACCCTACAGTAAGGAAGACCCTTAATGCTAATGGGATCCCTTATCCCTAACCCTAACACTACAGCTAAAAATAACCCTAACCTTGGATCCTTAAACCTAACCCCTAACACTTACTTTAACCCCAAACCCTAACCCTAATCCTAAGCATTAAACCTAACCCTATCTCTTAACCCTAACGCTAGCCCTTACCCTAACGCCTAGATCTAACCCTAAATCTAACCTACCGCCTAATCCTAACCTTAAGCCGTAACGCTAACACTAACCCTGAACCCGAAACCTACCCGTAACCCTTAACACTAACCCTATCCGTGAACCTTCACCCTGACCCTAACCATTACCCGCACCCAAGCATTTAACCCTGACCCTAACCCTAATCCTTAATGCTAACCTTAACACTAAACCCTAACCCTAAGCCCAACACTTAACCGTAATCCTATCCCTTAACCCTAACCCTAACCCTAACCCTAATGCTACCCCCTAAACGTAACCCTAACCGTGACCAGTAAACCTAATCCTAAACTCTAACACAAACCATAGCACATAACTCTAACCCTAAAACTAACTCTAACCCTAACCCTAAACCCTAACTCTTAAACTTAACCCTAGGCGTTAACTCTAACGCTAACCTTTAATCCTAACTCTAATCCTAATCTTCAACCCTAAACCTAACACTTAACCCTAACCCTGTACCAAACCCTAACCCCTCATCTTAACCCTAACCGTAAACCTCAACCCGAAACCAAAGTGTAACCGTTAAACCTAAGAGTAACCTTTAACTCTAACCCTTATCCATAACCCTAAGCCCTCACCCTAACACTAAACTTCATCCTTAACCCTAACCAGAATCCTAACCCTAAATCTAATTCTGAGACTTCTTGCTTTCTTAGAGTTTAGAAAGCCTGCAATCCTCCCATGCCATGCGTGAAAGGAGGCTCTACCCCTGTGTCCTGCATGAAACCCATGGGCCCATACCCAGAGTATGATACAGTGGGTTCCCGGGTACAATCCCAGCCCCCTAAGCTCCCCCCGCCCGCCTAATGCAGACAGGGCCCGTGCTCTAAGCATAAACAATACCTTTAACAGATAACCCTAACCCTGAACATAACACCCAACCCTGTTCCTATTTCTCCCCTTAACACGTAAATCTCACCGTGCGCCTAACTTTAACCTCTTATCCTAATGTTAATGCATAACCCATTTCCTGAGAACAACCGCTATCCCATAATTCTAACCCTATCTTCTAGTCATCACTGTGACACCTAATCCCTAACACTAATTCTAAACCGCTAACCCTAACCGTAACCCTACCTACAACCCTAACACTGACAGTAACCCTTGCTTCTAACCCCAACGCTATGCCTAACAAAAACCCTAACCCTTGACCCTAACCCTTCACCCTAACCCCTAAGCCTTACCCTAACCCTTAACCCTAATCCTAATCCTAACCATTAAACCTAACCCTAGCTCTTAAAGCTAACCCTAAACCTTACCCTCACGACTAGACCTAACCCTGACACTAACCTAACACCTAACCCTAACCAGAACCCCTAAAGCTAACCCTGAACCCTATCCCTAACCCCAGCAGTAAACTCTAACCCTAAACCTAAGCCCAACCCGTAACCCTAATCCTATCCTTTTACCCTAAAACTAACCCCTAAACCTAACCCCTATACCTCACCCTAACTCTACCCCCAATCCTCATTCAAACCATACCCCTTGATAAAACACTAACTCCTAACCGCTAACCCTAACACTAACCAAAACCCCTAATCACTAATCCCTATCCCTAACGCTTAACCTTTACCCTGACCGTTAACCCTCACCCTAAATCTTAACCCTGACCCTAACCTTAACCTTTAACTCTAAGCCTAACCCTTAACCCTACAGGAAGGAAGACCCTTAATGCTAAAGGGATCCCTTATCCCTAACCCTAACACTACAGCTAAAAATAACCCTAACCTTGGATCCTTAAACCTAACCCCTAACACTTACTTTAACCCCAATCCTAACCCTAATCCTAAGCATTAAACCTAACCCTATCTCTTAATCCTAACGCTAGCCCTTACCCTAACGCCTAGATCTAACCCTAAATCTAACCTACCGCCTAATCCTAACCTTAAGCCCTAATGCTAACACTAACCCTGAAGCCTAAACCTACCCGTAACCCTTAACACTAACAATAACCGTGAACCTTAACCCTGACCCTAACCATTACCCGCACCCAAGAATTTTACCCTGACCCTAACCCTAATGCTTAATGCTAACCCTAACACTAAACCCTAACCCTAAGCCGAACACTTAACCCTAATCCTATCCCTTAACCCTAACCCTAACCCTAATGCTAACCCCTAAACGTAACCCTAACCGTGACCAGTAAACCTAACCCTAACCTCTAACACAAACCATAGCACATAACTCTAACCCTAAAACTAACCTTAATCCTAACCCTAACCCCTAACTCATAACCTTAACCCTAAGCGTTAACTCTCACGCTAACCTTTAATCCTAACCCTAATCCTAATCTTCAACCCTAAACCTAACACTTAACCCTAACCCTGTACCAAACCCTAACCCCTCATCTTAACCCTAACCGTAAACCTCAAACCTAAACGAAAGTGTAACCGTTAAACCTAAGAGTAACCTTTAACCCTAACCCTAATCCCTAACCCTAAGCCCTCACCCTAACACTAAACTTCATCCTTAACCCTAACCAGAATCCTAACCCTAAATCTAATTCTCAGACTTCTTGCTTTCTTAGAGTTTAGAAAGCCTGCAATCCTCCCATGCCATGCGTGAAAGGAGGCTCTACCACTGTGTCCTGCATGAAACCCACGGGCCCATACCCAGAGTATGTTGGAGTGGGTTCCCGGGTACAATCCCAGCCCCCTAAACTCCCCCCGCCCGCCTAATGCAGACAGGGCCCGTGCGCTAAGCATAAACAATACCTTTAACAGATAACCCTAACCCTGAACATAACACCCAACCCTGTTCCCTTTTCTCCCCTTAACACGTAAACCTCAAAGTGCGCCTAACTTTAACCTCTTATCCTAACGTTAATGCATAACCCATTTCCTGAGAACAACCCCTATCCCATAATTCTAACCCTATCTCCTTGTCATCACTGTGACTCCTAATCCCTAACCCTAATTCTAAACCGCTAACCCTAACCGTAACCCTACCTACAACCCTAACACTGACAGTAACCCTTACTTCTAACCCCAACGCTATGCCTAACAAAAACCCTAACCCTTGACCCTAACCCTTCACCCTAACCCCTAAGCCTTACCCTAACCCTTAATCCTAACCATTAAACCTAACCGTAGCTCTTAAAGCTAACCCTAAACCTTACCCTCACGACTAGACCGAACCCTGACACTAACCTAACACCTAACCCTAACTAGAACCCCTAAAGCTAACCCTGAACCCTATCTCTAACCCTAGCAGTAAACTTTAACCCTAAACCTAAGCTAAACCCGTAACCCTAATCCTATCCTTTTACCCTAAAACTAACCCCTAAACCTAACCCCTATACCTCACCCTAACTCTAACCCCAATCCTAATTCTAACCATACCCCTTCATAAAACACTAACTCCTAACCGCTAACCCTAACACTAACCAAAAACCCTAATCACTAATCCCTAACCCTAACGCTTAACCTTTACCTAACCGTTAACCCTCACCCTAAATCTTAACACTGACCCTAACCTTAACCTTTAACTCTAAGCCTAACCCTTAACCCTACAGTAAGGGAGACCCTTAATGCTAATGGGATCCCTTATCCCTAACCCTCACACTACAGCTAAAAATAACCCTAACCTTGGATCCTTAAACCTAACCCCTAACACTTACTTTAACCCCAAACCCTAACCCTAATCCTAAGCATTAAACCTAACCCTATCTCTTAACCCTAACGCTAGCCCTTACCCTAACGCCTAGATCTAACCCGAAATCTAACCTACCGCCTAATCCTAACCTTAAGCCCTAATGCTAACACTAACCGTGAACCCTAAAACTACCCGTAACCCTTAACACTAACCCTATCCGTGAACCTAAACCCTGACCCTAACCATTACCCGCACCCAAGCATTTAACCCTGACCCTAACCCTAATCCTTAATGCTAACCCTAACACTAAACCCTAACCCTAAGCCCAACACTTATCCCTAATCCTATCCCTTAACCCTAACCCTAACCCTAATGCTACCCCCTAAACGTAACCCTAACCGTGACCAGTAAAACTAACCCTAACCTCTAACACAAACCATAGCACATAACTCTAACCCTAAAACTAACCCTAACCCTAACCCTAAACCCTAACTCCTAACCTTAACCCTAAGCGTTAACTCTCACGCTAACCTTTAATCCTAACCCTAATCCTAATCTTCAACCCTAAACCTAACACTTAACCCTAACCCTGTACCAAACCCTAACCCCTCATCTTAACCCTAACCGTAAACCTCAACCCTAAACCAAAGTGTAACCGTTAAACCTAAGAGTAACCTTTAACCCTAACCCTAATCCCTAACCCTAAGCCCTCACCCTAACACTAAACTTCATCCTTAACCCTAACCAGAATCCTAACCCTAAATCTAATTCTCAGACTTCTTGCTTTCTTAGAGTTTAGAAAGCCTGCAATCCTCCCATGCCATGCGTGAAAGGAGGCTCTACCACTGTGTCCTGCATGAAACCCACGGGCCCATACCCAGAGTATGATAGAGTGGGTTCCCGGGTACAATCCCAGCCCCCTAAACTCCCCCCGCCCGCCTAATGCAGACAGGGCCCGTGCGCTAAGCATAAACAATACCTTTAACAGATAACCCTAACCCTGAACATAACACCCAACCCTGTTCCTATTTCTCCCCTTAACACGTAAACCTCACCGTGCGCCTAACTTTAACCTCTTATCCTAACGTTAATGCATAACCCATTTCCTGAGAACAACCCCTATCCCATAATTCTAACCCTATCTCCTAGTCATCACTGTTACACCTAATCCCTAACACTAATTCTAAACCGCTAACCCTAACCGAAACCCTACCTACAACCCTAACACTGACAGTAACCCTTACTTCTAACCCCAACGCTATGCCTAACAAAAACCCTAACCCTTGACCCTAACCCTTCACCCTAACCCCTAAGCCTTACCCTAACCCTTAACCCTAATCCTAATCCTAACCATTAAACCTAACCCTAGCTCTTAAAGCTAACCCTAAACCTTACCCTCACGACTAGACCTAACCCTGACACTAACCTAACACCTAACCCTAACCAGAACCCCTAAAGCTAACCCTGAACCCTATCCCTAACCCTAGCAGTAAACTTTAACCCTAAACCTAAGCCCAACCCGTAACCCTAATCCTATCCTTTTACCCTAAAACTAACCCCTAAACCTAACCCCTATACCTCACCCTAACTCTAACCCCAATCCTAATTCTAACCATACACATTCATAAAACACTAACTCCTAACCGCTAACCCTAACACTAACCAAAAACCCTAATCACTAATCCCTAACCCTAACGCTTAACCTTTACCCTAACCGTTAACCCACACCCTAAATCTTAACACTGACCCTAACCTTAACCTTTAACTCTAAGCCTAACCCTTAACCCTACAGTAAGGAAGACCCTTAATGCTAATGGGATCCCTTATCCCTAACCCTAACACTACAGCTAAAAATAACCCTAAACTTGGATCCTTAAACCTAACCCCTAACACTTACTTTAACCCCAAACCCTAACCCTAATCCTAAGCATTAAATCTAAAAATATCTCTTAACCATAACGCTAGCCCTTACCCTAACGCCTAGATCTAACCCTAAATCTAACCTACCGCCTAATCCTAACCTTAAGCCCTAATGCTAACTCTAACCCTGAACCCTAAACCTACCCGTAACCCTTAACACTAACCCTATCCGTGAACCTTAACCCTGACCCTAATCATTACCCGCACCCAAGCATTTAACCCTGACCCTAACCCTAATCCTTAATGCTAACCCTAACACTAAACCCTAACCCTAAGCCCAACACTTAACCCTAATCCTATCCCTTAACCGTAACCCTAACCCTAACCCTAATGCTAACCCCTAAACGTAACCCTAACCGTGACCAGTAAACCTAACCCTAACCTCTAAAACAAACCAGAGCACATAACTCTAACCCTAAAACTAACCCTAACCCTAACCCTAAACCCTAAGTCTTAACCTTAACCCTAAGCGTTAACTCTAACGCTAACCTTTAATCCTAACCCTGATCCTAATCTTCAACCCTAAACCTAAAACTTAACCCTAACCCTGTACCAAACCGTAACCCCTCATCTTAACCCTAACCGTAAACCTCAACCCTAAACCAAAGTGTAACCGTTAAACCTAAGAGTAACCTTTAACCCTAACCCTAATCCCTAACCCTAAGCCCTCACCCTAACACTAAACTTCATCCTTAACCCTAACCAGAATCCTAACCCTAAATCTAATTCTCAGACTTCTTGCTTTCTTAGAGTTTAGAAAGCCTGCAATCCTCCCATGTCATGCGTGAAAGGAGGCTCTACCACTGTGTCCTACATGAAACCCACGGGCCCATACCCAGAGTAGGATAGAGTGGGTTCCCGGGTACAATCCCAGCCCCCTAAACTCCCCCCGCCCGCCTAATGCAGACAGGGCCCGTGCGCTAAGCATAAACGATACCTTTAACAGATAACCCTAACCCTGAACATAACACCCAACCCTGTTCCTATTTCTCCCCTTAACACGTAAACCTCACCGTGCGCCTAAGTTTAACCTCTTATCCTAACGTTAATGCATAACCCATTTCCTGAGAACAACCCCTATCCCATAATTCTAACCCTATCTCCTAGTCATCACTGTGACACCTAATCCCTAACCCTAATTCTAAACCGTTAAACCTAACCGTAACCCTACCTACAACCCTAACACTGACAGTAACCCTTACTTCTAACCCCAAGGCTATGCCTAACAAAAACCCTAACCCTTGACCCTAACCCTTCACCCTAACCCCTAAGCCTTACCCTAACCCTTAACCCTAATCCTAATCCTAACCATTAAACCTAACCCTAGCTCTTAAAGCTAACCCTAAACCTTACCCTCACGACTAGACCTAACCCTGACACTAACCTAACACCTAACCCTAACCAGAACCCCTAAAGCTAACCCTGAACCCTATCCCTAACCCTAGCAGTAAACTTTAACCCTAAACCTAAGCCCAACCCGTAACCCTAATCCTATCCTTTTACCCTAAAACTAACCCCTAAACCTAACCCCTATACCTCACCCTAACTCTAACCCCAATCCTAATTCTAACCATACCCCTTCATAAAACACTAACTCCTAACCGCTAACCCTAACACTAACCAAAAACCCTAATCACTAATCCCTAACCCTAACGCTTAACCTTTACCCTAACCGTTAACCCTCACCCTAAATCTTAACACTGACCCTAACCTTAAACTTTAACTCTAAGCCTCACCCTTAACCCTACAGTAAGGAAGACCCTTAATGCTAATGGGATCCCTTATCCCTAACCCTAACACTACAGCTAAAAATAACCCTAACCTTGGATCCTTAAACCTAACCCCTAACACTTACTTTAACCCCAAACCCTAACCCTAATCCTAAGCATTAAAGTTAACCCTATCTCTTAACCCTAACGCTAGCCCTTACCCTAACGCCTAGATCTAACCCTAAATCTAACCTACCGCCTAATCCTAACCTTAAACCCTAATGCTAACTCTAACCCTCAACCCTAAACCTACCCGTAACCCTAAACACTAACCCTATCCGTGACCCTTAACCCTGACCCTAACCATTACCCGCACCCAAACATTTAACCGTGACCCTAACCCTAATCCTTAATGCTAACCCTAACACTAAACCCTAAACCTAATCCCAACACTTAACCCTAATCCTATCCCTTAACCCTAACCCTAACCCTAATGCTAACCCCTAAACGTAACCCTAACCGTGACCAGTAAACATAACCCTAACCTCTAACAGAAACCATAGCACATAACTCTAACCCTAAAACTAACCCTAACCCTAACCCGAACCCTAAACCCTAACTCTTAACCTTAACCCTAAGCGTTAACTCTAACGCTAACCTTTAATCCTAACCCTGATCCTAATCTTCAACCCTGAACCTAACACTTAACCCTAACCCTGTACCAAACCCTAACCCCTCATCTTAACCCTAACCGTAAACCTCAACCCTAAACCAAAGTGTAACCGTTAAATCTAAGAGTAACCTTTAACCCTAACCCGAATCCCTAACCCTAAGCCCTCACCCTAACACTAAACTTCATCCTTAACACTAACCAGAATCCTTACCCTAAATCTAATTCTCAGACTTCTTGCTTTCTTAGAGTTTAGAAAGCCTGCAATCCTCCCATGCCATGCGTGAAAGGAGGCTCTACCACTGTGTCCTGCATGAAACCCACGGGCCCATACCCAGAGTAGGATAGAGTGGGTTCCCGGGTACAATCCCAGCCCCCTAAACTCCCCCCACCCGCCTAATGCAGACAGGGCCCGTGCGCTAAGCATAAACGTTACCTTTAACAGATAACCCTAACCCTGAACATAACACCCAACCCTGTTCCTATTTCTCCCCTTAACACGTAAACCTCACCGTGCGCCTAACTTTAACCTCTTATCCTAACGTTAATGCATAACCCATTTCCTGAGAACAACCCCTATCCCATAATTCTAACCCTATCTCCTAGTCATCACTGTGACACCTAATCCCTTACCCTAATTCTAAACCGTTAAACCTAACCGTAACCCTACCTACAACCCTAACACTGACAGTAACCCTTACTTCTAACCCCAAGGCTATGCCTAACAAAAACCCTAACCCTTGACCCTAACCCTTCACCCTAACCCCTAAGCCTTACCCTAACCCTTAACCCTAATCCTAATCCTAACCATTAAACCTAACCCTAGCTCTTAAAGCTAACCCTAAACCTTACCCTCACGACTAGACCTAACCCTGACACTACCCTAACACCTAACCCTAACCAGAACCCCTAAAGCTAACCCTGAACCCTATCCCTAACCCTAGCAGTAAACTTTAACCCTAAACCTAAGCCCAACCCGTAACCCTAATCCTATCCTTTTACCCTAAAACTAACCCCTAAACCTAACCCCTATACCTCACCCTAACTCTAACCCCAATCCTAATTCTAACCATACCCCTTCATAAAACACTAACTCCTAACCGCTAACCCTAACACTAACCAAAAACCCTAATCACTAATCCCTAACCCTAACGCTTAACCTTTACCCTAACCGTTAACCCTCACCCTAAATCTTAACACTGACCCTAACCTTAACCTTTAACTCTAAGCCTAACCCTTAACCCTACAGTAAGGAAGACCCTTAATGCTAATGGGATCCCTTATCCCTAACCCTAACACTACAGCTAAAAATAACCCTAACCTTGGATCCTTAAATCTAACCCCTAACACTTACTTTAACCCCAAACCCTAACCCTAATCTTAAGCATTAAACCTAACCCTATCTCTTAACCCTAACGCTAGCCCTTACCCTAACACCTAGATCTAACCCTAAATCTAACCTACCGCCTAATCCTAACCTTAAGCCCTAATGCTAACACTAACCCTGAACCCTAAACCTACCCGTAACCCTTGACACTAACCCTATCCGTGACCCTTAACCCTGACCCTAACCATTACCCTCACCCAAGCATTTAACCCTGATTCTAACCCTAATCCTTAATGCTAACACTAACACTAAACCCTAACCCTAAGCCCAACACTTAACACTATTCCTATCCCTTAACCCTAACCCTAACCCTAATGCTACCCCCTAAACGTAACCCTAACCGTGACCAGTAAACCTAACCCTAACCTCTAACACAAAACATAGGACATAACTCTAACCCTAAAACTAACCCTAACCCTTACTCTACCCCTAAACCCTAACACTTAACCTTAACCCTAAGCGTTAACTCTCACGCTAACCTTTAATCCTAACCCTGATCCTAATCTTCAACCCTAAACCTAAAACTTAACCGTAACCCTGTACCAAACCCTAACCCCTCATCTTAACCCTAACCGTAAAACTCAACCCTAAACCAAAGTGTAACCGTTAAACCTAAGAGTAACCTTTAACCCTAACCCTAATCGCTAACCCTAAGCCCTCACCCTAACACTAAACTTCATCCTTAACACTAACCAGAATCCTAACCCTAAATCTAATTCTCAGACTTCTTGCTTTCTTAGAGTTTAGAAAGCCTGCAATCCTCCCATGTCATGCGTGAAAGGAGGCTCTACCACTGTGTCCTGCATGAAACCCATGGGCCCATACCCAGAGTATGATAGAGTGGGTTCCCGGGTACAATCCCAGCCCCCTAAACTTCCCCCGCCCGCCTAATGCAGACAGGGCCCGTGCGATAACATAAACAATACCTTTAACAGTTAACCCTAACCCTGAACATAACACCCAAACCTGTTCCTATTTCTCCCCTTAACACGTAAACCTCACCGTGCGCCTAAGTTTAACCTCTTATCCTAACGTTAATGCATAACCCATTTCCTGAGAACAACCCCTATCCCATAATTCTAACCCAATCTCCTAGTCATCACTGTGACACCTAATCCCTAACCCTAATTCTAAACCGCTAACCCTAACCGTAACCCTACCTACAACCCTAACACTGACAGTAACCCTTACTTCTAACCCCAACGCTATGCCTAACAAAAACCCTAACCCTTGACCCTAACCCTTCACCCTAACCCCTAAGCCTTACCCTAACCCTTAACCCTAATCCTAATCCTAACCATTAAACCTAACCCTAGCTCTTAAAGCTAACCCTAAACCTTACCCTCACGACTAGACCTAACCCTGACACTAACCTAACACTTAACCCTAACCAGAACCCCTAAAGCTAACCCTGAACCCTATCCCTAACCCTAGCAGTAAACTTTAACCCTAAACCTAAGCCCAACCCGTAACTCTAATCCTATCCTTTTACCCTAAAACTAACCCCTAAACCTAACCCCTATACCTCACCCTAACTCTAACCCCAATCCTAATTCTAACCATACCCCTTCATAAAACACTAACTCCTAACCGCTAACCCTAACAGTAACGAAAATCCCTAATCACTAATCCCTAACCCTAACGCTTAACCTTTACCCTAACCGTTAACCCTCACCCTAAATCTTAACCCTGACCCTAACCTTAACCTTTAACTCTAAGCCTAACCCTTAACCCTACAGTAAGGTAGACCCTTAATGCTAATGGGATACCTTATCCCTCACCCTAACACTACAGCTAAAAATAACCCTAACCTTGGATCCTTAAACCTAACCCCTAACACTTACTTTAACCCTAAACCCTAACACTAATCCTAAGCCTTAAACCTAACCCTATCTCTTAACCCTAACGCTAGCCCTTACCCTAACGCCTAGATCTAACCCTAAATCTAACCTACCGCCTAATCCTAACCTTAAGCCCTAATGGTAACACTAACCCTGAACCCTAAACCTACCTGTAACCCTTAACACTAACTCTATCCGTCAACCTTCACCCTGACCCTAACCATTACCCGCACCCAAGCATTTAACCCTGACCCTAACCCTAATCCTTAATGCTAACCCTAACACTAAACCCTAACCCTAAGCCCAACACTTAACCCTAATCCTATCCCTTAACCCTAACCCTAACCCTAATGCTAACCCCTAAACGTAACCCTAACCGTGACCAGTAAACCTAACCCTAACCTCTAACACAAACCATATCACATAACTCTAACCCTAAAACTAACCCTAACCCTAACCCTAAACCCTAACACTTAACCTTAACACTAAGCGTTAACTCTCACGCTAACCTTTAATCCTAACCCTAATCCTAATCTTCAACCCTAAACCTAACAATTAACCCTAACCCTGTACCAAACCCTAACCCCTCATCTTAACCCTAACCGTAAACCTCAACCCTAAACCAAAGTGTAACCGTTAAACCTAAGAGTAACCTTTAACCCTAACCCGAATCCCTAACCCTAAGCCCTCACCGTAACACTAAACTTCATCCTTAACCCTAACCAGAATCCTAACCCTAAATCTAATTCTCAGACTTCTTGCTTTCTTAGAGTTTAGAAAGCCTGCAATCATCCCATGCCATGCGTGAAAGGAGGCTCTACCACTGTGTCCTGCATGAAACCCACGGGCCCATACCCAGAGTATGATAGAGTGGGTTCCCGGGTACAATCCCAGCCCCCTAAACTCCCCCCGCCCGCCTAATGCAGACAGGGCCCGTGCGCTAAGCATAAACAATACCTTTAACAGATAACCCTAACCCTGAACATAACACCCAACCCTGTTCCTATTTCTCCCCTTAACACGTAAACCTCACCGTGCGCCTAACTTTAACCTCTTATCCTAACGTTAATGCATAACCCATTTCCTGAGAACAACCCCTATCCCATAATTCTAACCCTATCTCCTAGTCATCACTGTGACACCTAAGCCCTAACCCTAATTCTAAACCGCTAACCCTAACCGTAACCCTACCTACAACCCTGACACTGACAGGAACCCTTACTTCTAACCCCAACGCTATGCCTAACAAGAACCCTAACCCTTGACCCTAACCCTTCACCCTAACCCCTAAGCCTTACCCTAACCCTTAACCCTAATCCTAATCCTAACCATTAAACCTAACCCTAGCTCTTAAAGCTAACCCTAAACCTTACCCTCACGACTAGACCTAACCCTGACACTAACCTAACACCTAACCCTATCACGAACCCTTAAAGCTAACCCTGAACCCTATCCCTAAACTTAGCAGTAAACTTTAACCCTAAACCTAAGCCCAACCCGTAACCCTAATCCTATCCTTTTACCCTAAAACAAACCCCTAAACCTAACCCCTATACCTCACCCTAACTCTAAACCCAATCCTAATTCGAACCATAACCCTTCATAAAACACTAACTCCTAACCACTAAACCTAACACTAACCAAAATCCCTAATCACTAATCCCTAACACTCACGCTTAACCTTTACCCTAACAGTTAACACTCACCCAAATCTTAACACTGACCCTAACGTTAACTTTAACTCTAAGCCTAACCCTTAACCCTACAGTAAGGAAGACCCTTAATGCTAATGGGATCCCTTATCCCTAACCCTAACACTACAGCTAAAAATAACCCTAACCTTGGATCCTTAAACCTAACCCCTAACACTTACTTTAACCCCAATCCCTAACCCTAATCCTAAGCATTAAAGCTAACCCTATCTCTTAACCCTAACGCTAGCCCTTACCCTAACGCCTAGATCTAACCCTAAATCTAACCTACCGCCTAATCCTAACCTTAAGCCCTAATGCTAACACTAACCCTGAACCCTAAACCTACCCGTAACCCTTAACACTAACCCTATCTGTGAACCTTAACCCTGACCCTAACAATTACCAGCACCCAAGCATTTAACCCTGATTCTAACCCTAATCCTTAATTATAAACCCAACACTAAACCCTAACCCTAAGCCCAACACTTAACCCTAATCCTATCCCTTAACCCTAACCCTAACCCTAATGCTACCCCCTAAACGTAACCCTAACCGTGACCAGTAAACCTAACCCTAACCTCTAACACAAACCATAGCACATAACTCTAACCCTAAAACTAACCCTAACCCTAACCTTAACCTAATCCTTAATGATAACCCTAACACTAAGCCCTAACACGAAGCCCAACATTTAACCCTAATCCTATCCCTTAACCCTAACCCTAAAACTAATGCTAACCCCTAAACGTAACCCTAACCGTGACCAGTAAACCTAACCCTAACCTCTAACACAAACCATAGCACATAACTCTAACCCTAAAACTAACCCTAACCCTAACCCTAACCCTAAACCCTGACTCTTAACCTTAACCCTAAGCGTTAACTCTCACGCTAACCTTTAATCCTAACCCTAATCCTAATCTTCAACCCTAAACCTAACACTTAACCCTAACCCTGTACCAAATCCTAACCTCTCATCTTAACCCTAACCGTAAACCTCAACCCTAATCCAAAGTGTAACCGTTAAACCTAAGAGTAACCTTTAACCCTAACGCTAATCCCTAACCCTAAACCCTCACCGTAACACCAAACTTCATCCTTAAACCTAACCATAATCCTAACCCTAAATCTAATTCTCAGACTTCTTGCTTTCTTAGAGTTTAGAAAGCCTGCAATCCTCCCATGCCATGCGTGAAAGGAGGCTCTACCACTCTGTCCTGCATGAAACCGACGGCCCGTACCCAGAGTAGGATAGAGTGGGTTCCCGGGTACAATCCCAGCCCCCTAAACTCCCCCCGCCCGCCTAATGCAGACAGGGCCCGTGCGCTAGGCATAAACAATACCTTTAACAGATAACCATAACCCTGAACATAACACCCAACCCTGTTCCTATTTCTCCCCTTAACACGTAAACCTCACCCTGCGCCTAACTTTCACCTATTATCCTAACGTTAATGCATAACCCATTTCCTGAGAACAACCCCTATCCCATAATTCTAACCCTATCTCCTAGTCATCACTGTGACACCTAATCCCTAACCCTAATTCTAACCCGCTAACCCTAACCGTAACCCTAACTACAACCCTAACACTGACAGTAACCCTTACTTCTAACCCCAACGCTATGCCTAACAAAAACCCTAACCCTTGACCCTAACCCTTCACCCTAACCCCTAAGCCTTACCCTAACCCTTAACCCTAATCCTAATCCTAACCATTAAACCTAACCCTAGCTCTTAAAGCTAACCCTAAACCTTACCCTCACGACTAGACCTAAACCTGACACTAACCTAACACCTAACCCTAACCAGAACCCCTAAAGCTAACCCTGAACCCTATCCCTAACCCTAGCAGTAAACTTTAACCCTAAACCTAAGCCAAACCCGTAACCCTAATCCTATCCTTTTACCCTAAAACTAACCCCTAATCCTAACCCCTATACCTCACCCTAACTCTAACCCCAATTCTAATTCTAACCATACCCCTTCATAAAACACTAACTCCTAACCGCTAACCCTAACACTAACTAAAAACCCTAATCACTAATCCCTAACCCTAACGCTTAACCTTTACCCTGACCGTTAACCCTCACCCTAAATCTTAACACTGACCCTAACCTTAACCTTTAACTCTAAGCCTAACCCTTAACCCTAAAGTAAGGAAGACCCTTAATGCTAATGGGATCCCTTATCACTAGCCTTAACACTCCAGCTAAAAATAACCCTAACCTTGGATCCTTAAACCTAACCCCTAACACTTACTTTAACCCCAAACCCTAACCCTAATCCTAAGCATTAAACATAACCCTATCTCTTAACCTTAACGCTAGCCCTTACCCTAACGCCTAGATCTAACCCTAAATCTAACCTACCGCCTAATCCTAACCTTAAGCCCTAATGCTAACACTAACCCTGAACCCTAAACCTACCCTTAACCCTTAACACTAACCCTATCCGTGAACCTAAACCCTGACCCTAACCATTACCCGCACTAAAGCATTTAACCCTGACCCTAACCCTAAACCTTAATGGTAACCTTAACACTAAACCCTAACCCTAAGCCCAACACTTAACCCTAATCCTATCCCTTAACCCTAACCCTAATCCTAACCCTAATGCTAACCCCTAAACGTAACCCTAACCGTGACCAGTAAACCTAACCCTAACCTCTAACACAAACCATAGCACATAACTCTAACCCTAAAACTAACCCTAACCCTAACCCTAACCCTAAACACTAACTCTTAACCTTAACCCTAAGCGTTAACTCTCACGCTAACCTTTAATCCTAACCCTAATCATAATCTTAAACCCTAAACCTAACACTTAACCCTAACCCTGTACCAAACCCTAACCCCTCATTTAACCCTAACCGTAAACCTCAACCCTAAACCAAAGTGTAACCGTTAAACCTAAGAGTAACCTTTAACCCTAACCCTAATCCCTAACCCTAAGCCCTCACCCTAACACTAAACTTGATCCTTAACCCTAACCAGAATCCTAACCCTAAATCTAATTCTCAGACTTCTTGCTTCCTTAGAGTTTAGAAAGCCTGCAATCCTCCCATGCCATGCGTGAAAGGAGGCTCTACCTCTGTGTCCTGCATGAAACCCACGGGCCCATACCCAGAGTATGATAGAATGGGTTCCCGGGTACAATCCCAGCCCCCTAAACTCCCCCCGCCCGCCTAATGCAGACAGGGCCCGTGCGCTAAGCATAAACAATACCTTTAACAGATAACCCTAACCCTGAACATAACACCCAACCCTGTTCCTATTTATCCCCTTAACACCTAAACCTCACCGTGCGCCTAACTTTAACCTCTTATCCTAACGTTAATGCATAACCCATTTCCTAAAAACAACCCCTATCCCATAATTCTAACCCTATCTCCTAGTCATCACTGTGACACCTAATCCCTAACCCTAATTCTAAACCGCTAACCCTAACCATAACCCCAACTACAACCCTAACACTGACAGTAACCCTTACTTCTAACCCCAATGCTATGCCTAACAAAAACCCTAACCCTTGACCCTAACACTTCACCCTAACCCCTAAGCCTTACCCTAACCCTAACCCTAATCCTAACCATTAAACCTAACCCTAGCTCTTAAAGCTAACCCTAAACCTTACCCTGACGACTAGACCTTACCCTGACACTAACCTAACACCTAACCCTAACCAGAACCCCTAAAGCTAACCCTGAACCCTATCCCTAACCCTAGCAGTATACTTTAACCCTAAACCTAAGACCAACCCGTAACCCTAATCCTATCCTTTTACCCTAAAACTAACCCCTAAACCTAACCCCTATACCTCACCCTAACTCTAACCCCAATCCTAATTCTAACCATACACCTTCATAAAACACTAACTCCTAACCGCTAACCCTAACACTAACCAAAAACCCTAATCACTAATCCCTAACCCTAACGCTTAACCTTTACCCTGACCGTTAACCCTCACCCTAAATCTTAACACTGACCCTGACCTTAACCTTTAACTCTAAGCCTAACCCTTAACCCTACAGTAAGGAAGACCATTAATGCTAATGGAATCCCTTATCCATAGCCCTAACACTACAGCTAAAAATAACCCTAACCTTGGAATCTTAAACCTAACCCCTAACACGTACTTTAACCCCAAACCCTAACCCTAATCCTAAGCATTAAACCTAACCCTATCTCTTAACCCTAACGCTAGCCCTTACCCTAACGCCTAGATCTAACCCTAAATCTAACCTACCGCCTAATCCTAACCTTAAGCCCTAACGCTAACACTAACCCTGAACCCTAAACCTACCCGTAACCCTTAACACTAACCCTATCCGTGAACCTAAACCCTGACCCTAACCATTATCCGCACCCAAGCATTTAACCCTGACCCTAACCCTAATCCTTAATGCTAACCTTAACACTAAACCCTAACCCTAAGCCCAACACTTAACCCTAATCCTATCCCTTAACCCTAACCCTAACCCTAACCGTAATGCTAACCCCTAAACGTAACCCTAACCGTGACCAGTAAACCTAACCCTAACCTCTAACACAAACCCTAGCACATAACTCTAACCCTAAAACTAACCCTAACCCTAACCCTAACCCTAAACCCTAACTCTTAACCTTAAACATAAGCGTTAACTCTCACGCTAACCTTTAATCCTAACCCTAATCCTAATCTTCAACCCTAAACCTAACACTTCACCCTAACCCTGTACCAAACCCTAACCCCTCATCTTAACCCTAACCTTAAACCTCAACCCTAAACCAAAGTGTAACCGTTAAACCTAAGAGTAACCTTTAACCCTAACCCTAATACCTAACCCTAAGCCCTCACCCTAACACTAAACTTCATCCTTAACCCTAACCAGAATCCTAACCCTAAATCTATTTCTCAGGCTTCTTGCTTTCTTAGAGTTTAGAAAGCCTGCAATCCTCCCATGCCATGCGTGAAAGGAGGCTCTACCACTGTGTCCTGCATGAAACCCACGGGCCATACCCAGAGTATGATAGAGTGGGTTCCCGGGTACAATCCCAGCCCCCTAAAGTCCCCCCACCGGCCTAATGCAGACAGGGCCCGTGCGCTAAGCATAAACAAAACCTTTAACAGATAACCCTAACTCTGAACATAACACCCAACCCTGTTCCTATTTCTCCCCTTAACACGTATACCTCACCGTGCGCCTAACTTAAACCTCTTATTCTAACGTTAATGCATAACCCATTTCCTGAGAACAACCCCTATCCCATAATTCTAACCCTATCTCCTAGTCATCACTGTGACACCTAATCCCTAACCCTAATTCTAAACCGCTAACCCTAACCATAACCCTACCTACAACCCTAACACTGACAGTAACCCTTACTTCTAACCCCAACGCTATGCCTAACAAAAACCCTAACCCTTCACCCTAACTCTTCACCCTAACCCCTAAGCCTTACCCTAACCCTTAACCCTAATCTTAATCCTAACCATTAAACCTAACCCTAGCTCTTAAAGCTAACCCTAAACCTTACCCTCACGACTAGACCTAACCCTGACACTAACCTAACACCTAACCCTAACCAGAACCCCAAAAGCTAACCCTGAACCCTATCCCTAACCCTAGCAGTAATCTTTAACCGTAAACCTAAGCCCAACCCGTAACCCTAATCCTATCCTTTTACCCTAAAACTAACCCCTAAACCTAACCCCTATACCTCACCCTAACTCTAACCCCAATCCTAATTCTAACCATACCCCTTCATAAAACACTAACTCCTAACCGCTAACCCTAACACTAACCAAAAACCCTAATCACTAATCCCTAACCCTAACGCTTAACCTTTCCCTAACCGTTAACCCTCACCCTAAATCTTAACCCTGACCCTAACTTTAACCTTTAATTCTAAGCCTAACCCTTAACCCTACAGTAAGGAAGACCCTTAATGCTAATGGGATCCCTTATCCCTAACCCTAACACTACAGCTAAAAATAACCCTAACCTTGGATCCTTAAACCTAACCCCTAACACTTACTTTAACCCCAAACCTTAACCCTAATCCTAAGCATTAAACCTAACCCTTTGTCTTAACCCTAACGCTAGCCCTTACCATAACGCCTAGATCTAACCCTAAATCTAACCTACCGCCTAATCCTAACCTTCAGCACTAATGCTAACACTAACCCTGAACCCTAAACCTACCGGTAACCCTTAACACTAACCCTATCCGTGAACCTTAACCCTGACCCTATCCATTACCAGCACCCAAGCATTTAACCCTGAATCTAACCCTAATCCTTAATGATTAAACTAACACTAAACCCTAACCCTAAGCCCAACACTTAACCCGAATCCTATCCCTTAACCCTAACCCTAACCCTAATGCTACCCCCTAAACGTAACCCTAACCGTGACCAGTAAACCTAACCCTAACCTGTAACACAAAGCATAGCACATAACTCTAACCCTAAAACTAACCCTAACCCTAACCCTAACCCTAAACCCTAACTCTTAACCTTAACCCTAAGTGTTAACTCTCACGCTAACCTTTAATCCTAACCCTAATCCTAATCTTCAACCCTAAACCTAACACTTAACCCTAACCCTGTACCAAACCCTAACCCCTCATCTTAACCCTAACCGTAAACCTCAACCCTAAGCCAAAGTGTAACCGTTAAACCTAAGAGTAACCTTTAACCCTAACCCTATTCCCTAACCCTAAGCCCTCACCCTAACACTAAACTTCATCCTTAACCCTAACCAGAATCCTAACCCTAAATCTAATTCTCAGGCTTCTTGCTTTCTTAGAGTTTAGAAAGCCTGCAATCCTCCCATGCCATGCGTGAAAGGAGGCTCTACCACTGTGTCCTGCATGAAACCCACGGGCCCATACCCAGAGTATGATAGAGTGGGTTCCCGGGTACAATCCCAGCCCCCTAAACTCTCCCCGCCCACCTAATGCCGACAGGGACCGTGCGCTAACATAAACAATACCTTTAACAGATAACCCTAACCCTGAACATAACACCCAACCCTGTTCCTATTTCTCCCCTTAACACGTAAACCTCACCGTGCGCCTAACTTTAACCTCTTATCCTAACGTTAATGCATAACCCATTTCCTGAGAACAACCCCTATCCCATAATTCTAACCCTATCTCCTAGTCATCACTGTGACACCTAATCCCTAACCCTAATTCTAAACTGCTAACCCTAACCGTAACCCTACCTACAACCCTAACACTGACAGTAACCCTTACTTCTAACCCCAACGCTATGCCTAACAAAAACCCTAACCCTTGACCCTAACCCTTCACCCTAACCCCTAAGCCTTACCCTAACCCTTAACCCTAATCCTAATCCTAACCATTAAACCTAACCCTAGCTCTTAAAGCTAACCCTAAACCTTAACCTCACGACTAGACCTAACCCTGACACTAACCTAACACCTAACCCTAACCAGAACCCCTAAAGCTAACCCTGAACCCTATCTCTAACCCTAGCAGTAAACTTTAACCCTAAACCTAAGGCCAACCCATAACCCTAATCCTATCCTTTTACCCTAAAACTAACCCCTAAACCTAACCCCGATACCTCACCCTAACTCTAACCCCAATCCTAATTCTAACCATACCCCTTCATAAAACACTAACTCCTAACCGCTAACCCTAACACTAACCAAAAACCCTAATCACTAATCCCCAAACCTAACGCTTAACCTTTACCCTAACCGTTAACCCTCACCCTAAATCTTAACACTGACCCTAACCTTAACCTTTAACTCTAAGCCGAACCCTTAACCCTACAGGTAGGAAGACCCTTAATGCTAATGGGATCCCTTATCCCTAACCCTAACATTACAGCTAAAAATAACCCTAACCTTGGATCCTTAAACCTAACCCCTAACACTTACTTTAAACCCAAACCCTAACCCTAATCCTAAGCATTAAACCTAACCCTATCTCTTAACCCTAACGCTAGCCCTTACCCTAACACCTAGATCTAACCCTAAATCTAACCTACCGCCTAATCCTAACTTAAGCCCTAATGCTAACACTAACCCTGAACCGTAAACCTACCCGTAACCCTTAACACTAACCCTATGCTTGAACCTAAACCCTGACCCTAACCATTACCCGCACCCAAGCATTTATCCCTGACCCTAACCCTAATCCTTAATGCTAACCTTAACACTAAACCCTAACCCTAATCTCAACACTTAACCCTAATCCTATCCCTTAACCCTAAACCTAACACTAACCCTAATGCTAACCCCTAAACGTAACCCTAACCGTGACCAGTAAACCTAACCCTAACCTGTAATACAAACCATAGCACATAACTCTAACTATAAAACTAACCCTAACCCTAACCCTAAACCCTAACTCTTAACCTTAACCCTAAGCGTTAACTCTCACGCTAGCCTTTAATCCTAACCCTAATCCTAATCTTCAACCCTAAACCTAACACTTAACCCTAACCCTGTACCAAACCTTAACCCCTCATCTTAACCCTAACCGTAAACCTCAACCCTAAACCAAAGTGTAACCGTTAAACCTAAGAGTAACCTTTAACCCTAACCCTAATCCCTAACCCTAAGCCCTCACCCTAACACTAAACTTCATCCTTAACCCTAACCAGAATCCTAACCCTAAATCTAATTCTCAGGCTTCTTGCTTTCTTAGAGTTTAGAAAGCCTGCAATCCTCCCATGCCATGCGTGAAAGGAGGCTCTACCACTGTGTCCTGCATGAAACCCACGGGCCCATACCCAGAGTATGATAGAGTGGGTTCCCGGGTACAATCCCAGCCCCCTAAACTCCCCCCGCCAACCTAATGCAGACAGGGCCCGTGCGCTAACATAAGGAATACCTTTAACAGATAACCCTAACCCTGAACATAACACCCAACCCTGTTCCTATTTCTCCCCTTAACACGTAAACCTCACCGTGCGCCTAACTTTAACCTCTTATCCTAACGTTAATGCATAACCCATTTCCTGAGAACAACCCCTATCTCATAATTCTAACCCTATCCTAATCATCACTGTCACACCTAATCCCTAACCCTAATTCTAAACCGCTAACCCTAACCGGAACCCTACCTACAACCCTAACACTGACAGTAACCTATCTTCTAACCCAAATGCTATGCCTAACAAAAACCCTAACCCTTGACCCTAACCCTTCACCCTAACCCCTAAGCCTTACCCTAACCCTTAACCCTAATCCTAATCCTAACCATTAAACCTAACCCTAGCTCTTAAAGCTAACCCTAAACCTTACCCTGACGACTAGACCTAACCCTGACACTAACCTAACACCTAACCCTAACCAGAACCCCTAAAGCTAACCCTGAACCCTATCCCTAACCATAGCAGTAAACTTTAACCCTAAACCTAAGCCCAACCCGTAACCCTAATCCTATCCTTTTACCCTAAATCTAACCCCTAAAGCTAACCCCTATACCTCACCCTAAGTCTAACCCCAATCCTAATTCTAACCATACCCCTTCATAAAACCATAACTCCTAACCGCTAACCCTAACACTAACCAAAAACCCTAATCACTAATCCCTAACCCTAACGCTTAACCTTTACCCTAACCGTTAACCCTCACCCTAAATCTTAACACTGACCCTAACCTTAACCTTTAACTCTCAGCCTAACCCTTAACCCTACAGTAAGGAAGACCCTTAATGCTAATGGGATCCCTTATCCCTAACCCTAACACTACAGCTAAAAATAACCCTAACCTTGGATCCTTAAACCTAACCCCTAACACTTACTTTAAACCCAAACCGTAACCCTAATCCTAAGCATTAAACCTAACCCTATCTCTTAACCCTATCGCTAGCCCTTACCCTAACGACTAGATCTGACCCTAAATCTAACCTATCGCCTAATCCTAACCTTAGGCCCTAATACTAACACTAACCCTGAACCCTAAACCTACCCGTAACCCTTAACACTAACCCTATCCGTGAACCTTAACCCTGACCTTAACCATTACCCGCACCCAAGCATTTAACCCTAATTCTAACCCTAATCCTTAATGATTAAACTAACACTAAACCCTAACCCTAAGCCCAACACTTAACCCGAATCCTATCCCTTAACCCTAACCCTAACCCTAATGCTACCCCCTAAACGTAACCCTAACCGTGACCAGTAAACCTAACCCTAACCTCTAACACAAAACATAGCACATAACTCTAACCCTAAAACTAACCCTAACCCTAACCCTAACCCTAAACCCTAACTCTTAACCTTAACCCTAAGCGTTAACTCTCACGCTAACCTTTAATCCTAACCCTAATCCTAATCTTCAACCCTAAACCTAACACTTAACCCTAACCCTGTACCAAACCCTAACCCCTCATCTTAACCCTAACCGTAAACCTCAACCCTAAACCAAAGTGTAACCGTTAAACCTAAGAGTAACCTTTAACCCTAACCCTATTCCCTAACCCTAAGCCCTCACCCTAACACTAAACTTCATCCTTAACCCTAACCAGAATCCTAACCCTAAATCTAATTCTCAGGCTTCTTGCATTCTTAGAGTTTAGAAAGCCTGCAATCCTCCCATGCCATGCGTGAAAGGAGGCTCTACCACTGTGTCCTTCATGAAACCCACGGGCCCATACCCAAAGTATGATAGAGTGGGTTCCCGGGTACAATCCCAGCCCCCTAAACTCCCCCCGCCCACCTAATGCAGACAGGGCCCGTGCGCTAACATAAACAATACCTTTAACAGATAACCCTAACCCTGAACATAACACCCAACCCTGTTCCTATTTCTCCCCTTAACACGTAAACCTCACCGTGCACCTAACTTTAACCTCTTATCCTAACGTTAATGCATAACCCATTTCCTGAGAACAACCCCATCCCATAATTCTAACCCTATCTCCTAGTCATCACTGAGAAACCTAATACCTAACCCTAATTCTAAACCGCTAACCCTAACCGTAACCCTACCTACAACCCTAACACTGACAGTAACCCTTACTTCTAACCCCAACGCTATGCCTAACAAAAACCCTAACCCTTGACCCTAACCCTTCACCCTAACCCCTAAGACTTACCCTAACCCTTAACCCTAATCCTAATCCTAACCATTAAACCTAACCCTAGCTCTTAAAGCTAACCCTAAACCTTACCCTCACGACTAGACCTAACCCTGACACTAACCTAACACCTAACCCTAACCAGAACCCCTAAAGCTAACCCTGAACCCTATCCCTAACCCTAGCAGTAAACTTTAACCCTAAACCTAAGCCCAACCCGTAACCCTAATCCTATCCTTTTACCCTAAAACTAACCCCTAAACCTAACCCCTATACCTCACCCTAACTCTAACCCCAATCCTAATTCTAACCATACCCCTTCATAAAACACTAACTCCTAACCGCTAACCCTAACACTAACCAAAAACCCTAATCACTAAGCCCTAACCCTAACGCTTAACCTTTACCCTAACCGTTAACCCTCACCCTAAATCTTAACACTGACCCTAACCTTAACCTTTAAATCTAAGCCTAACCCTTAACCCTACAGGAAGGAAGACCCTTAATGCTAATGGGATCCCTTATCCCTAACCCTAACACTACAGCTAAAAATAACCCTAACCTTGGATCCTTAAACCTAACCCCTAACACTTACTTTAACCCCAATCCCTAACCCTAATCCTAAGCATTAAACCTAACCCTATCTCTTAACCCTAACGCTAGCCCTTACCCTAACGCCTAGATCTAACCCTAAATCTAACCTACCGCCTAATGCTAACCTTAAGCCCTAATGCTAACACTAACCCTGAACCCTAAGCCTACCCGTAACCCTTAACACTAACCCTATCCGTGAACCTAAACCCTGACCCTAACGATTACCCGCACCCAAGCATTTAACCCTGACCCTAACCCTAATCCTTAATGCTAACCCTAACACTAAACCCTAACCCTAAGCCCAACACTTAACCCTAATCCTATCCCTTAACCCTAACCCTAACCCTAATGCTAAACCCTAAACGTAATCCTAACCGTGACCAGTAAACCTAACCCTAACCTGTAACACAAACCATAGCACATAACTCTAACCCTAAAACTAACCCTAACCCTAACCCTAACCCTAAACCCTAACTCTTAACCTTAAACATAAGCGTTAACTCTCACGCTAACCTTTAATCCTAACCCTAATCCTAATCTTCAACCCTAAACCTAACACTTAACCCTAACCCTGTACCAAACCCTAACCCCTCATCTTAACCCTAACCTTAAACCTCAACCCTAAACCAAAGTGTAACCGTTAAACCTAAGAGTAACCTTTAACCCTAACCCTAATCCCTAACTCTAAGCCCTCACCCTAACACTAAACTTCATCCTTAACCCTAACCAGAATCCTAACCCTAAATCTATTTCTCAGGCTTCTTGCTTTCTTAGAGTTTAGAAAGCCTGCAATCATCCCATGCCATGCGTGAAAGGAGGCTCTACCACTGTGTCCTGCATGAAACCCACGGGCCCATACCCAGAGTATGATAGAGTGGGTTCCCGGGTACAATCCCAGCCCCCTAAAGTCCCCCCACCGGCCTAATGCAGACAGGGCCCGTGCGCTAAGCATAAACAAAACCTTTAACAGATAACCCTAACTCTGAACATAACACCAAACCCTGTTCCTATTTCTCCCCTTAACACGTAAACCTCACCGTGCGCCTAACTTTAACCTCTTATCCTAACGTTAATGCATAACCCATTTCCTGAGAACAACCCCTATCTCATAATTCTAACCCTATCCTAATCATCACTGTCACACCTAATCCCTAACCCTAATTCTAAACCGCTAACCCTAACCGGAACCCTACCTACAACCCTAACACTGACAGTAACCTATCTTCTAACCCAAATGCTATGCCTAACAAAAACCCTAACCCTTGACCCTAACCCTTCACCCTAACCCCTAAGCCTTACCCTAACCCTTAACCCTAATCCTAATCCTAACCATTAAACCTAACCCTAGCTCTTAAAGCTAACCCTAAACCTTACCCTCACGACTAGACCTAACCCTGACACTAACCTAACACCTAACCCTAACCAGAACCCCTAAAGCTAACCCTGAACCCTATCCCTAACCATAGCAGTAAACTTTAACCCTAAACCTAAGCCCAACCCGTAACCCTAATCCTATCCTTTTACCCTAAATCTAACCCCTAAAGCTAACCCCTATACCTCACCCTAAGTCTAACCCCAATCCTAATTCTAACCATACCCCTTCATAAAACCATAACTCCTAACCGCTAACCCTAACACTAACCAAAAACCCTAATCACTAATCCCTAACCCTAACGCTTAACCTTTACCCTAACCGTTAACCCTCACCCTAAATCTTAACACTGACCCTAACCTTAACCTTTAACTCTCAGCCTAACCCTTAACTCTACAGTAAGGAAGACCCTTAATGCTAATGGGATCCCTTATCCCTAACCCTAACACTACAGCTAAAAATAACCCTAACCTTGGATCCTTACACCTAACCCCTAACACTTACTTTAAACCCAAACCCTAACCCTAATCCTAAGCATTAAACCTAACCCTATCTCTTAACCCTAACGCTAGCCCTTATCCTAACGCCTAGATCTAACCCTACATCTAACCTACCGCCTAATCCTAACCTTAAGCCCTAATGCTAACACTAACCCTGAACCCTAAACCTACCCGTAAACCTTAACAATAACCCTATGCTTGAACCTAAACCCTGACCCTAACCATTACCCTCACCCAAGCATTTACCCCTGACCCTAACCCTAATCCTTAATGCTAACCTTAACACTAAACCCTAACCCTAAGCCCAACACTTAACCCTAATCCTATCCCTTAACCCTAACCCTAACCCTAACCCTAATGTTAACCCCTAAAAGTAACCCTAACCGTGACCAGTAAACCTAACCCTAACCTCTAACACAAACCATAGCACATAACTCTAACCCTAAAACTAACCCTAAACCTAACCCTAACCCCTAACTCTTAACCTTAACCCTAAGCGTTAACTCTCACGCTAACCTTTAATCCTAACCCTAATCCTAATCCTCAACCCTAAACCTAACACTTAACCCTAAACCTGTACCAAACCCTAACCCCTCATCTTAATCCTAACCGTAAACCTCAACCCTAAACCAAAGTGTAACCGTTAAACCTAAGAGTAACCTTTAACCCTAACCCTAATCCCTAACCCTAAGCCCTCACCCTAACACTAAACTTCATCCTTAACCCTAACCAGAATCCTAACCCTAAATCTAATTCTCAGACTTCTTGCTTTCTTAGAGTTTAGAAAGCCTGCAATCCTCCCATGCCATGCGTGAAAGGAGGCTCTACCACTGTGTCCTGCATGAAACCCACGGGCCCATACCCAGAGTATGATAGAGTGGGTTCCCGGGTACAATCCCAGCCCCCTAAACTGCCCCCGCCCGCCTAATGCAGACAGGGCCCGTACGCTAAGCATAAACAATACCTTTAACAGATAACCCAAACCCTGAACATAACACCCAACCCTGTTCCTATTTCTCCCCTTAACACGTAAACCTCACCGTGCGCTTAACTTTAACCTCTTATCCTAACGTTAATGCATAACCCATTTCCTGAGAACAACCCCTATCCCATAATTCTAACCCTATCTCCTAGTCATCACTGTGACACCTAATCCCTAACCCGAATTCTAAACCGCTAACCCTAACCGTAACCCTACCTACAACCCTAACACTGACAGTAACCCTTACTTCTAACCCCAACGCTATGCCTAAGAAAAACCCTAACCCTTGACCCTAACTCTTCACCCTAACCCCTAAGCCTTACCCTAACCCTAAACCCTAATCCTAATGCTAACCATTAAACCTAACCCTAGCTCTTAAAGCTAACCCTAAACCTTACCCTCACGACTAGACCTAACCCTGACACTAACCTAACACCTAACCCTAACCAGAACCCCTAAAGCTAACCCTGAACCCTATCCCTAACCCTAGCAGTAAACTTTAACCCTAAACCTAAGCCCAACCCGTAACCCTAATCCTATCCTTTTACACTAAAACTAACCCCTAAACCTAACCCCTATACCTCACCCTAACTCTAACCCCAATCCTAATTCTAACCATACCCCTTCATAAAACACTAACTCCTAACCGCTAACCCTAACACCAACCAAAAACCCTAATCACTAATCCCCAAACCTAACGCTTAACCTTTACCCTAACCGTTAACCCTCACCCTAAATCTTAACACTGACCCTAACCTTAACCTTTAACTCTAAGCCTAACCCTTAACCCTACAGGAAGGAAGACCCTTAATGCTAATGGGATCCCTTATCCCTAACCCTAACACTACAGCTTAAAATAACCCTAACCTTGGATCCTTAAACCTAACCCCTAACACTTACTTTAACCCCAAACCCTAACCCTAATCCTAAGCATTAAACCTAACCCTATCTCTTAACCCTAACGCTAGCCCTTACCCTAATGCCTAGATCTAACCCTAAATCTAACCTACCGCCTAATCCTAACCTTAAGCCCTAATGCTAACACTAACCCTGAACCCTAACCCTACACGTAACCCTTAACACTAACCCTATCCGTGAACCTTAACCCTGACCCTAACCATTACCCGCACCCAAGCATTTAACCCTGACGCTAACCCTAATCCTTAATGCTAACCCTAACCCTAACCCTAACCCTAATGCTACCCCCTAAACGTAACCCTAACCGTGACCAGTAAACCTAACACTAACCTCTAACACAAACCATAGCACACAACTCTAAACCTAAAACTAACCCTAACCCTAACACTAACCCTAAACCCTAACACTTAACCTTAACACTAAGCGTTAACTCTCACGCTAACCTTTAATCATAACACTAATCCTAATCTTCAACCCTAAACCTAACACTTAACCCTAACCCTATACCAAACCCTAACCCCTCATCTTAACCCTAACCGTAAACCTCAACCGTAAACCAAAGTGTAACCGTTAAACCTAAGAGTAACCTTTAACCCTAACCCTAATCCCTAACCCTAAGCCCTCACCCTAACACTAAACTTCATCCTTAACCCTAACCAGAATCCTAACCCTAAATCTAATTCTCAGACTTCTTGCTTTCTTAGAGTTTAGAAAGCCTGCCATCCTCCCATGCCATGCGTGAAAGGAGGCTCTACCACTGTGTCCTGCATGAAATCCACCGTCCCACACCCAGAGTATGATAGAGTGGGTTCCCGGGTACAATCCCAGCCCCCTAAACTCACCCGCCCGCCTAATGCAGACAGGGCCCGTGCGATAAGCATAAACAATACCTTTAACAGATAACCCTAACCCTGAACATAACACCCAACCCTGTTCCTATTTCTCCCCTTAACACGTAAACCTCACCGTGCGCCTAACTTTAACCTCTTATCCTAACGTTAATGCATAACCCATTTCCTGAGAACAACCCCTATCCCATAATTCTAACCCTCTCTCCTAGTCATCACTGTGACACCTAATCCCTAACCCTGATTCTAAACCGCTAACCCTAACCGCAACCCTACCTACAACCCTAACACTGACAGTAACCCTTACTTCTAACCCCAACGCTATGCCTAACAAAAAACCTAACCCTTGACCCTAACCCTTCACCCTAACTCCTAAGCCTTACCCTAACCCTTTACCCTAATCCTAATCCTAACCATTAAACCTAACCCTAGTTCTTAAAGCTAACCCTAAACCTTACCCTCACGACTAGACCTAACCCTGACACTACCCTAACACCTAACCCTAACCAGAACCCCTAAAGCTAACCCTGAACCCTATCCCTAACCCTAGCAGTAAAGTTTAACCATAAACCTAAACCCAACCCGTGACCCTAATCCTATCCTTTTATCTTAAAACTAACCCCTAAACCTAACCCCTATACCTCACCCTAACTCTAACCCCAATCCTAATTCTAACCATACCCCTTCATAAAACACTAACTCCTAACCGCTAACCTTGACACTAACCAAAAACCCTAATCACTAATCCCTAACCTTAAAGCTTAACCTTTACCCTAACCGTTAACCTCACCCTAAATCTTAACACTGACCCTAACCTTAACCTTTAACTCTAAGCCTAACCCTTAACCCTACAGTAAGGAAGACCCTAAATGCTAATGGGATCCCTTATCCCTAACCCTAACACTACAGCTAAAAATAACCCTAACCTTGGATCCTTAAACCTAACCCCTAACACTTACTTTAACCCCAAACCCTAACCCTAATCCTAAGCATTAAACCTAACCCTATCTCTTAACCCTAACGCTAGCCCTTACCCTAACGCCTAGATCTAACCCTAAATCTAAACTAAGGCCTAATCCTAACCTTAAGCCCTAATGCTAACACTAACCCTGAACCCTAAACCTACCCGTAACCCTTAACACTAACCCTATCCGTGAACCTAAACCCTGACCCTAACCATTACCCGCACCCAAGCATTTAACCCTGACCCTAACCCTAATCCTTAATGCTAACCTTAACACTAAACCCTAACCCTAAGCCCAACACTTAACCCTAATCCTATCCGTTAACCCTAACCCTAACCCTAATGCTACCCCCTAAACGTAACCCTAACCGTGACCAGTAAACCTAACCCTAACCTCTAACACAAACCATAGCACATAACTCTAACCCTAAAACTAACCCTAACCCTAACCCTAACCCTAAACCCTAACTCATAACCTTAACACTAAGTGTTAACTCTCACGCTAACCTTTAATCCTAACCCTAATCCTAATCTTCAACCCTAAACCTAACACTTAACCCTAACCCTGTACCAAACCCTAAACCCTCATCTTAACCCTAACCGTAAACCTCAACCCTAAACCAAAGTGTAACCGTTAAACCTAAGAGTAACCTTTAACCCTAACCCTAATCCCTAACACTAAGCCCTCACCCTAACACTAAACTTCATCCTTAACCTTAACCAGAATCCTAACCCTAAATCTCATTCTCAGACTTCTTGCTTTCTTAGAGTTTAGAAAGCCTGCAATCCTCCCATGCCATGCTTGAAAGGATGCTCTACCACCTTGTCCTGCATGAAACCCACGGGCCCGTACCCAGAGTATGATAGAGTGGGTTCCCGGGTACAATCCCAGCCCTCTAAACTCCCCCCGCCCGCCTAATGCAGACAGGGCCCGTGCGCTAAGCATAAACAATACCTTTAACAGATAACCCTAACCCTGAACATAACACCGAACCCTGCACCTATTTCTCACCTTAACACGTAAACCTCACCGTGCGCCTAACTTTAACCTCTTATCCTAACGTTAATGCATAACCCATTTCCTGAGAACAACCCCTATCCCATAATTCTAACCCTATCTCCTAGTCATCACTGTGACACCTAATCCCTAACCCGAATTCTAAACCGCTAACCCTAACCGTAACCCTACCTACAACCCTAACACTGACAGTAACCCTTACTTCTAACCCCAACGCTATGCCTAAGAAAAACCCTAACCCTTGACCCTAACTCTTCACCCTAACCCCTAAGCCTTACCCTAACCCTAAACCCTAATCCTAATGCTAACCATTAAACCTAACCCTAGCTCTTAAAGCTAACCCTAAACCTTACCTTCACGACTAGACCTAACCCTGACACTAACCTAACACCTAACCCTAACCAGAACCCCTAAAGCTAACCCTGAACCCTATCCCTAACCCTAGCAGTAAACTTTAACCCTAAACCTAAGCCCAACCCGTAACCCTAATCCTATCCTTTTACACTAAAACTAACCCCTAAACCTAACCCCTATACCTCACCCTAACTCTAACCCCAATCCTAATTCTAACCATACCCCTTCATAAAACACTAACTCCTAACCGCTAACCCTAACACCAACCAAAAACCCTAATCACTAATCCCTAACCCTAACGCTTAACCTTTACCCTAACCGTTAACCCTAACCCTAAATCTTAACACTGACCCTAACCTTAAACTTTAACTCTAAGCTTAACCCTTAACCCTACAGTAAGGAAGACCCTTAATGCTAATGGGATCCCTTATCCCTAACCCTAACACTACAGCTAAAAATAACCCTAACCTTGGATCCTTAAACCTAACCCCTAACACTTACTTTAACCCCAAACCCTAACCCTAATCCTAAGCATTAAACCTAACCCTATCTCTTAACCCTAACGCTAGCCCTTACCCTAACGCCTAGATCTAACCCTAAATCTAACCTACCGCCTAATCCTAACCTTAAGCCCTAATGCTAACACTAACCCTGAACCCTAAACCTACCCGTAACCCTTAACACTAACCCTATCCGTGAACCTAAAGCCTGACCCTAATCATTACCCTCATCCAAGCATTTAACCCTGACCCTAACCCTAATACTTAATGCTAACCTTAACACTAAACCCTAACCCTAAGCCCAACACTTAAACCTAATCCTATCCGTTAACCCTAACCCTAACCCTAATGCTACCCCCTAAACGTAACCCTAACCGTGACCAGTAAACCTAACCCTAACCTCTAACACAAACCATAGCACATAACTCTAACCCTAAAACTAACCCTAACCCTAACCCTAACCCTAAACCCTAACTCTTAACCTTAACACTATGCGATAACTCTCACGCTAACCTTTAATCCTAACCGTAATCCTAATCTTCAACCGTAAACCTAACACTTAACCCTAACCCTGTACCAAACCCTAACCCCTCATCTTAACCCTAACCGTAAACCTCAACCGTAAACCAAAGTGTAACCGTTAAACCTAAGAGTAACCTTTAACCCTAACCCTAATCCCTAACCCTAAGCCCTCACCCTAACACTAAACTTCATCCTTAACCCTAACCAGAATCCTAACCCTAAATCTAAATCTCAGACTTCTTGCTTTCTTAGAGTTTAGAAAGACTGCAATCCTCCCATGCCATGCGTGAAAGGAGGCTCTACCACTGTGTCCTGCATGAAACCCACGGGCCCATACCCAGAGTATGATAGAGTGGGTTCCCGGGTACAATCCCAGCCCCCTAAACTCCCCCCGCCCGCCTAATGCAGACAGGGCCCGTGCGCTAAGCATAAACAATACCTTTAACAGATAACCCTAACCCTGAACATAACACCCAACCCTGTTCCTATTTCTCCCCTTAACACGTAAACCTCACCGTGCGCCTAACTTTAACCTCTTATCCTAACGTTAATGCATAACCCATTTCCTGAGAATAACCCCATCCCATAATTCTAACCCTATCTCCTAGTCATCACTGTGACACCTAATCCCTAACCCTAATTCTAAACCGCTAACCCTAACCGTAACCCTACCTACAACCCTAACACTGACAGTAACCCTTACTTCTAACCCCAACGCTATGCCTAACAAAAACCCTAACCCTTGACCCTAACCCTTCACCCTAACCCCTAACCCTTACCCAAACACTTAACCCTAATCCTAATCCTAACCATTAAACCTAACCCTAGCTCTTAAAGCTAACCCTAAACCTTACCCTCACGACTAGACCTAACCCTGACACTAACCTAACACCTAACACTAACCAGAACCCCTAAAGCTAACCCTGAACCCTATCCCTAACCCTAGCAATAAATTTTAACCCTAAACCTAAGCCCAACCCGTAACCCTAATCCTATCCTTTTACCCTAAAACTAACCCCTAAACCTAACCCCTATACCTCACCCTAAATCTAACCCCAATGCTAATTCTAAACATACCCCTTCATAAAACACTAACTCCTAACCGCTAACCCTAACACTAACCAAAAACCCTAATCACTAAGCCCTAACCCTAACGCTTAACCTTTACCCTAACCGTTAACCCTCACCCTAAATCTTAACACTGACCCTAACCTTAAACTTTAACTCTAAGCTTAACCCTTAACCCTACAGTAAGGAAGACCCTTAATGCTAATGGGATCCCTTATCCCTAACCCTAACACTACAGCTAAAAATAACCCTAACCTTGGATCCTTAAACCTAACCCCTAACACTTACTTTAATCCCAAACCCTAACCCTAATCCTAAGCATTAAACCTAACCCTATCTCTTAACCCTAACGCTAGCCCTTACCCTAACGCCTAGATCTAACCCTAAATCTAACCTACCGCCTAATCCTAACCTTAAGCCCTAATGCTAACACTAACCCTGAACCCTAAGCCTACCCGTAACCCTTAACACTAACCCTATCCGTGAACCTAAACACTGACCCTAAACATTACCCGCACCCAGGCATTTAACCCTAACCCTAACCCTAATACTTAATGCTAACCTTAACACTAAACCCTAACCCTAAGCCCAACACTTAAACCTAATCCTATCCGTTAACCCTAACCCTAATCCTAATGCTACACCCTAAACGTAACCGTAACCGTGACCAGTAAACCTAACCCTAACCTCTAACACAAACCATAGCACATAACTCTAACCCTAAAACTAACCATAACCCTAAACCTAACCCTAAACCCTAACTCTTAACCTTAACCCTAATCGTTAACTCTCACGCTAACCTTTAATCCTAACCCTAATCCTAATCTTCAACCATTAATCTAACACTTAACCCTAACCCTGTACCAAACACTAACCCCTCATCTTAACCCTAACCGTAAACCTCAACCCTAAACCAAAGTGTAACCGTTAAACCTAAGAGTAACCTTTAACCCTAACCCTAATCCCTAACCCTAAGCCCTCACCCTAACACTAAACTTCATCCTTAACCCTAACCAGAATCCTAACCCTAAATCTAATTCTCAGACTTCTTGCTTTCTTAGAGTTTAGAAAGCCTGCAATCCTCCCATGCCATGCGTGAAAGGAGGCTCTACCACTGTGTCCTGCATGAAACCCACGGGCCCATACCCAGAGTATGATAGAGTGGGTTCCCGGGTACAATCCCAGCCCCCTAAACTCCCCCCGCCCATCTAATGCAGACAGGCCCCGTGCGCTAAGAATAAACGATACCTTTAACAGATAACCCTAACCCTGAACATAACACCCAACCCTGTTCCTATTTCTCCCCTTAACACGTAAACCTCACCGTGCGCCTAACTTTAACCTCTTATCCTAACGTTAATGCATAACCCATTTCCTGAGAACAACCCCATCCCATAATTCTAACCCTATCTCCTAGTCATCACTGTGATACCTAATCCCTAACCCTAATTCTAAACCGCTAACCCTAACCGTAACCCTACCTACAACCCTATCACTGACAGTAACCCTTACTTCTAACCCCAACGCTATGCCTAACAAAAACCCTAACCCTTGACCCTAACTCTTCACCCTAACCCCTAACCCTTACCCAAACCCTTAACCCTAATCCTAATCCTAACCATTAAACCTAACCCTAGCTCTTAAAGCGAACCCTAAACCTTACCCTCACGACTAGACCTAACCCTGACAATAACCTAACACCTAACCCTAACCAGAACCACTAATGCTAACCCTGAACCCTATCCCTAACCCTAGCAATAAATTTTAACCCTAAACCTATGCCCAACCCGTAACCCTAATCCTATCCTTTTACACTAAAACTAACCCCTAAACCTAACCCCTATACCTCACCCTAACTCTAACCCCAATCCTAAATCTAACCATACCCCTTCATAAAACACTAACTCCTAACCGCTAACCCTAACACCAACCAAAAACCCTAATCACTAATCCCTAACCCTAACGCTTAACCTTTACCCTAACCGTTAACCCTCACCCTAAATCTTAACACTGACCCTAACCTTAACCTTTAACTCTAAGCCTAAACCTTAACCCTACAGGAAGGAAGACCCTTAATGCTAATGGGATCTCTTATCCCTAACCCTAACACTACAGCTAAAAATAACCCTAACCTTGGATCCTTAAACCTAACCCCTAACACTTACTTTAACCCCAAAACCTAACCCTAATCCTAAGCATTAAACCTAAACCTATCTCTTAACCCTAACGCTAGCCCTTACTCTAACGCCTAGATCTAACCCTAAATCTAACCTACCGCCTATTCCTAACCTTAAGCCCTAATACTAACACTAACCCTGAACCCTAAACCTACCCGTAACCGTTAACACTAACCCTATCCGTGAACCTAAACCCTGACCCTAACCATTACCCGCACCCAAGCATTTAACCCTGATTCTAACCCTAATCCTTAATGATAAAACTAACACTAAACCCTAACCCTAAGCCCAACACTTAACCCTAATCCTATCCCTTAACCCTAACCCTAACCTTAATGCTACCCCCTAAACGTAACCCTAACCGTGACCAGTAAACCTAACCCTAACCTCTAACACAAACCATAGCACATAACTCTAACCCTAAAACTAACCGTAACTCTAAACCTAACCCTAAACCCTAACTCTTAACCTTAACCCTAAGCGTTAACTCTCACGCTAACCTTTAATCCTAACCCTAATCCTAATCTTCAACCCTAAACTTAACTCTTAACCCGAACCCTGTACCAAACCCTAACCCCTCATCTTAACCCTAACCGTAAACCTCAACCCTAAACCAAAGTGTAACCGTTAAACCTAAGAGTAACATTTAACCCTAACCCTAATCCCTAACCCTAAGCCCTCACCCTAACACTAAACTTCATCCTTAACCCTAACCAGAATCCTAACCCTAAATCTAATTCTCAGACTTCTTGCTTTCTTAGAGTTTAGAAAGCCTGCAATCCTCCCATGCCATGCGTGAAAGGAGGCTCTACCACTGTGTCCTGCATGAAACCCACGGGCCCATACCCAGAGTATGATAGAGTGGGTTCCCGGGTACAATCCCAGCCCCCTAAACTCCCCCCGCCCGCCTAATGCAGACAGGGCCCGTGCGCTAAGCATAAACAATACCTTTAACAGATAACCCTAACCCTGAACATTACACCCAACCCTGTTCCTATTTCTCCCCTTTAACACGTAAACCTCACCGTGCGCCTAACTTTAACCTCTTATCCTAACGTTAATGCATAACCCATTTCCTGAGAACAACCCCTATCCCATAATTCTAACCATATCTCCTAGTCATCACTGTGACACCTAATCCCTAACCCTAATTCTAAACCGCTAACCCTAACCGTAACCCTAACTACAACCCTAACACTGACAGTAACCCTTACTTCTAACCCCAACGCTATGTCTAACAAAAACCCTAACCCTTGACCCTAACCCTTCACCCTAACCCCTAAGCCTTACCCTAACCCTTAACCCTAATCCTAATCCTAACCATTAAACCTAACCGTAGCTCTTAAAGCTAACCCTAAACCTTACCCTCACGACTAGACCTAACCCTGACACTAACCTGACACCTAATCCTAACCAGAACCCCTAAAGCTAACCCTGAACCCTATCCCTAACCCTAGCAGTAAATTGTAACCCTAAACCTAAGCCCAACCCGTAACCCTAATCCTATCCTTTTACCCTAAAACTAACCCCTAAACCTAACCCCTATACCTCACTCTAACTCTAACCCCAATCCTAATTCTAACCATACCCCTTCATAAAACACTAACTCCTAACCGCTAACCGTAACACTAACCAAAAACCCTAATCACTACTCCCTAAACCTAACGCTTAACCTTTACCCTAACCGTTAACCCTCACCCTAAATCTTAACACTGACCCTAACCTTAACCTTTAACTCTAAGCCTAACCATTAACCCTACAGTATGGAAGACCCTTAATGCTAATGGGATCCCTTATCCCTAACCCTAACACTACAGCTAAAAATAACCCTAACCTTGGATCCTTATACCTAACCCCTAACTCTTACTTTAACCCCAAACCCTAACCCTCATCCTAAGCAATAAACCTAACCCTATCTCTTAACCCTAACGCTAGCCCTTACCCTAACGCCTAGATCTAACCCTAAATCTAACCTACCGCCTAATCCTAACCTTAAGCCCTAATGCTAACACTAACCCTGAACCCTAAACCTACCCATAACCCTTAACACTAACCCTATCCGTGAACCTTAACCCTGACCCTAACCATTACCCGCACCCAAGCATTTAACCCTGACCCTAACCCTAATCCTTAATGCTATCCCTAACACTAAACCCTAACCCTAAGCCCAACACTTAACCCTAATCCTATCCCTTAACCCTAAACCTAACCTTAATGCTAACCCCTAAACGTAACCCTAACGGTGACCAGTAAACCTAACCCTAACCTCTAACACAAACCATAGCACATAACTCTAACCCTAAAACTAACCCTAACCCTAACCCTAACCCTAAACCCTAACTCTTAACCTTAACCCTAAGCGTTAACTCTCACGCTAACCTTTAATCCTAACCCTAATCCTAATCTTCAACCCTAAACCTAACACTTAACCCTAACCCTTTACCAAACCATAACCCCTCATCTTAACCCTAACCGTAAACCTCAACCCTAAACCAAAGTGTAACCGTTAAACCTAAGAGTAACCTTTAACCCTAACCCTAATCCCTAACCCTAAGCCCTCACCCTAACACTAAACTTCATCCTTAACCCTAACCAGAATCCTAACCCTAAATCTAATTCTCAGACTTCTTGCTTTCTTAGAGTTTAGAAAGCCTGCAATCCTCCCATGCCAAGCGTGAAAGGAGGCTCTACCACTGTGTCCTGCATGAAACCCACGGGCCCATACCCAGAGTATGATAGAGTGGGTTCTCGGGTACAATCCCAGCCCCCTAAACTTCCCCCGCCCGCCTAATGCAGACAGGGCCCGTGTGCTAAGCATAAACAATACCTTTAACAGATAACCCTAACCCTGAACATAACACCCAACCTTGTTCCTATTTCTCCCCTTAACACGTAAACCTCACCGTGCGCCTAACTTTAACCTCTTATCCTAACGTTAATGCATAACCCATTTCCTGAGAACAACCCCTATCCCATAATTCTAACCGTATGTCCTAGTCATCACCGTGACACATAATCCCTAACCCTAATTCTAAACCGCTAACCCTAACCGTAACCATACCTACAACCCTAACACTGACAGTAAACCTTACTTCTAACCCCAACGCTATGCCTAACAAAAACCCTAACCCTTGACCCTAACCCTTCACCCTAACCCCTAAGCCTTACCCTAACCCTTAACCCTAATCCTAATCCTAACCATTAAACCTAACCCTAGCTCTTAAAGCTAACCCTAAACCTTACCCTCACGACTAGACCTAACCCTGACACTAACCTAACACCTAACCCTAACCAGAACCCCTAAAGCTAACCCTGAACCCTATACCTAACCCTAGCAGTAAACTTTAACCCTAAACCTAAGCCCAACCCGTAACCCTAATCCTATCCTTTTACCCTAAAACTAACCTCTAAACCTAACCCCTATACCTCACCCTAACTCTAACCCCAATCCTAATTCTAACCATACCCCTTCATAAAACACTAACTCCTAACCGCTAACCCTAACACTAACCAAAAACTCTAATCACGAATGCCTAACCCTAACGCTTAACCTTTACCCTAACCGTTAACCCTCACCCTAAATCTTAACACTGACCCTAACCTTAACCTTTAACTCTAAGCCTAACCCTTAACCCTACAGTAAGGAAGACCCTTAATGCTAATGGGATCCCTTATCCCTAACCCTAACACTACAGCTAAAAATAACCCTAACCTTGGATCCTTAAACCTAACCCCTAACTCTTACTTTAACCCCAAACCCTAACCCTAATCCTAAGCATTAAACCTAACCCTATCTCTTAACCCTAACGCAGCCCTTACCCTAACGCCTAGATCTAACCCTAAATCTAACCTCCTGCCTAATCCTAACCTTAAGCCCTAATGCTAACACTAACCCTGAACCCTAAACCTACCCATAACCCTTAACACTAACCCTATCCGTGAACCTTAACCCTGAACCTAACCATTACCCGCACCCAAGCATTTAACCCTGACCCTAACCCTAATCCTTAATGCTAACCCTAACACTAAACCCTAACGCTAAGCCCAACACTTAACCCTAATCCTATCCCTTAACGCTAACCCTAACCCTAATGCTAACCCCTAATCGTAACCCTAACCGTGACCAGTAAACCTAACCCTAACCTCTAACACAAACCATAGCACATAACTCTAACCCTAAAACTAACCCTAACCCTAACCCTAAACCCTAACTCTTAACCTTAACCCTAAGCGTTAACTCTCACGCTAACCTTTAATCCTAACCCTAATCCTAATCTTCAACCCTAAACCTAACTCTTAACCCTAACCCTGTACCAAACCCTAACCCCTCATCTTAACCCTAACCGTAAACCTCAACCCGAAACCAAAGTGTAACCGTTAAACCTAAGAGTAACCTTTAACCCTAACCCTAATCCCTAACCCTAAGCCCTCACCCTAACACTAAACTTCATCCTTAACCCTAACCATAATCCTAACCCTAAATCTAATTCTCAGACTTCTTGCTTTCTTAGAGTTTAGAAAGCCTGCAATCCTCCCATGCCATGCGTGAAAGGAGGCTCTACCACTGTGTCCTGCATGAAACCCACGGGCCCATACCCAGAGTAGGATAGAGTGGGTTCCCGGGTACAATCCCAGCCCCCTAAACTCCCCCCGCCCGCCTAATGCAGACAGGGCCCGTGCGCTAAGCTTAAACAATACCTTTAACAGATAACCCTAACCCTGAACATAACACCCAACCTTGTTCCTATTTCTCCCCTTAACACGTAAACCTCACCGTGCGCCTAACTTTAACCTCTTATCCTAACGTTAATGCATAACCCATTTCCTGAGAACAACCCCTATCCCATAATTCTACCCTATCTCCTAGTCCTCACCGTGACACCTAATCCCTCACCCTAATTCTAAACCGCTAACCCTAACGGTAACCCTACCTAAAACCCTAACACTGACAGTAACCCTTATTTCTAACCCCAACGCTATGCCTAACAAAAACCCTAATCCTTGACCCTAACCCTTAACCCTGACCCCTAAGCCTTACCCTAACCCTTAACCCTAATCCTAATCCTAACCATTAAACCTAACCCTAATTCTTAAAGCTAACCCTAAACCTTACCCTCACGACTAGACCTAACCCTGACACTAACCTAACACCTAACCCTAAGCAGAACCCCTAAAGCTAACCCTGAACCCTATCCCTAACCCTAGCAGTAAACTTTAACCCTAAACCTAAGCCCAACCCGTAACCCTAATCCTATCCTTTTACCCTAAAACTAACCCCGAAACCTAACCCCTATACCTCACCCTAACTCTAACCCCAATCCTAATTCTAACCATACCCCTTCATAAAACACTAACTCCTGACCGCTAACCGTAACACTAACCAAAAACCCTAATCACTACTCACTAAACCTAACGCTTAACCTTTACCCTAACCGTTAACCCTCACCCTGAATCTTAACACTGACCCTAACCTTAACCTTTAACTCTAAGCCTAACCATTAACCCTACAGTATGGAAGACCCTTAATGCTAATGGGATCCCTTATCCGTAACCCTAACACTACAGCTAAAAATAGCCCTAACCTTTGATCCTTAAACCTAACCCCTAACTCTTACTTTAACCCCAAACCCTAACGCTACTCCTAAGCAATAAACCTAACCCTATCTCTTAACCCTAACGCTAGCCCTTACCCTAACGCCTAGATCTAACCCTAAATCTAACCTACCGCCTAATCCTAACCTTAAGCCCTAATGCTAACACTAACCCTGAACCCTAAACCTACCCATAACCCTTAACACTAACCCTATCCGTGAACCTTAACCCTGACCCTAACCATTACCCGCACCCAAGCATTTAAACCTGACCCTAACCCTAATCCTTAATGCTAACCCTAACACTAAACCCTAACCCTAAGCCCAACACTTAACACTAATCCTATCCCTTAACCCTAACCATAAACCTAATGCTACCCCCAAACGTAACCCTAACGGTGACCAGTAAACCTAACCCTAACCTCTAACACAAACCATAGCACACAACTCTAAACCTAAAACTAACCCTAACCCTAACCCTAACCCTAAACCCTAACTCTTAACCTTAACCCTAAGCGTTAACTCTCACGCTAACCTTTAATCCTAACCCTAATCCTAATCTTCAACCCTAAACCTAACACTTAACCCTAACCCTGTACCAAACCCTAACCCCTCATCTTAACCCTAACCGTAAACCTCAACCCTAAACCAAAGTGTAACCGTTAAACCTAAGAGTAACCTTTAACCCTAACCCTAATCCCTAACCCTAAGCCCTCACCCTAACACTAAACTTCATCCTTAACCCTAACCAGAATCCTAACCCTAAATCTAAATCTCAGACTTCTTGCTTTCTTAGAGTTTAGAAAGCCTGCAATCCTCCCATGCCATGCGTGAAAGGAGGCTCTACCACTGTGTCCTGCATGAAACCCACGGGCCCATACCCAGAGTATGATAGAGTGGGTTCCCGGGTACAATCCCAGCCCCCTAAACTCCTCCCGCCCGCCTAATGCAGACAGGGCCCGTGCGCTAAGCATAAACAATACCTTTAACAGATAACCCTAACCCTGAACATAACACCCAACCCTGTTCCTATTTCTCCCCTTAACACGTAAACCTCACCGTGCGCCTAACTTTAACCTCTTATCCTAACGTTAATGCATAACCCATTTCCTGAGAACAACCCCATCCCATAATTCTAACCCTATCTCCTAGTCATCACTGTGACACCTAATCCCTAACCCTAATTCTAAACCGCTAACCCTAACCGTAACCCTACCTACAACCCTAACGCTGACAGTAACCCTTACTTCTAACCCCAACGCTATGCCTAACAAAAACCCTAACCCTTGACCCTAACCCTTCACCCTAACCCCTAAGCCTTACCCGAACCCTTAACCCTAATCCTAGTCCTAACCATTAAACCTAACGCTAGCTCTTAAAGCTAACCCTAAACCTTACCCTCACGACTAGACCTAACCCTGACACTAACCTAACACCTAACCCTAACCAGAACCCCTAAAGCTAACCCTGAAACCTATCCCTAACCCTAGCAGTAAACTTTAACCCTAAACCTAAGCCCAACCCTTAACCCTAATCCTATCCTTTTACCCTAAAACTAACCCCTAAACCTAACCCCTATACCTCACCCTAACTCTAACCCCACTCCTAATTCTAACCATACCCCTTCATAAAACACTAACTCCTAACCGCTAACCCTAACACTAACCAAAAACCCTAATCACTAATCCCTAACCCTAATGCTTAACTTTTACCCTAACCGTTAACCCTCACCCTAAATCTTAACACTGACCCTAACCTTAACCTTTAACTCTAAGCCTAACCCTTAACCCTACAGTAAGGAAGACCCTTAATGCTAATGGGATCCCTTATCCCTAACCCTAACACTACAGCTAAAAATAACCCTAACCTTGGATCCTTAAACCTAACCCCTAACACTTACTTTAACCCCAAACCCTAACCCTAATCCTAAGCATTAAACCTAACCCTATCTCTTAACCCTAATGCTAGCCCTTACCCTAACGCCTAGATCTAACCCTAAATCTAACCTACCGCCTAAACCTAACCTTAAGCCCTAATGCTAACACTAACCCTGAACCCTAAACCTACCCGTAACCCTTAACAGTAACCCTATCCGTGAACGTAAACCCTGACCCTAACCATTACCCGCACCCAAGCATTTAACCCTGACCCTAACCCTAATCCTTAATGCTAACCTTAACACTAAACCCTAACCCTAAGCCCAACACTTAACCCTAATCCTATCCCTTAACCCTAACCCTAACCCTAATGCTAACCCCTAAACGTAACCCTAACCATGACCAGTAAACCTAACCCTAACCTCTAACACAAACCATAGCACATAACTCTAACCCTAAAACTAACCCTAAACCTAACCCTAAACCCTAACTCTTAAACTTAACCCTAAGCGTTAACTCTCACGCTAACCTTTAATCCTAACCCTAATCCTTATCTTCAACCCTAAACCTAACACTTAACCCTAACCCTGTACCAAACCCTAACCCCTCATCTTAACCCTAACCGTAAACCTCAACCCTAAACCAAAGTGTAACCGTTAAACCTAAGAGTAACCTTTAACCCTAACCCTAATCCCTAACCCTAAGCCCTCACCCTAACACTAAACTTCATCCTTAACCCTAACCAGAATCCTAACCCTAAATCTAAATCTCAGACTTCTTGCTTTCTTAGAGTTTAGAAAGCCTGCAATCCTCCCATGCCATGCGTGAAAGGAGGCTCTACCACTGTGTCCTGCATGAAACCCACGGGCCCATACCCAGAGTATGATAGAGTGGGTTCCCGGGTACAATCCCAGCCCCCTAAACTCCTCCCGCCCGCCTAATGCAGACAGGGCCTGTGCGCTAAGCATAAACAATACCTTTAACAGATAACCCTAACCCTGAACATAACACCCAACCCTGTTCCTATTTCTCCCCTTAACACGTAAACCTCACCGTGCGCCTAACTTTAACCTCTTATCCTAACGTTAATGCATAACCCATTTCCTGAGAACAACCCCATCCCATAATTCTAACCCTATCTCCTAGTCATCACTGTGACACCTAATCCCTAACCCTAATTCTAAACCGCTAACCCTAACCGTAACCCTACCTACAACCCTAACGCTGACAGTAACCCTTACTTCTAACCCCAACGCTATGCCTAACAAAAACCCTAACCCTTGACCCTAACCCTTCACCCTAACCCCTAAGCCTTACCCTAACCCTTAACCCTAATCCTAGTCCTAACCATTAAACCTAACGCTAGCTCTTAAAGCTAACCCTAAACCTTACCCTCACGACTAGACCTAACCCTGACACTAACCTAACACCTAACACTAACCAGAACCCCTAAAGCTAACCCTGAAACCTATCCCTAACCCTAGCAGTAAACTTTAACCCTAAACCTAAGCCCAACCCTTTACCCTAATCCTATCCTTTTACCCTAAAACTAACCCCTAAACCTAACCCCTATACCTCACCCTAACTCTAACCCCACTCCTAATTCTAACCATACCCCTTCATAAAACACTAACTCCTAACCGCTAACCCTAACACTAACCAAAAACCCTAATCACTAATCCCTAACCCTAATGCTTAACTTTTACCCTAACCGTTAACCCTCACCCTAAATCTTAACACTGACCCTAACCTTAACCTTTAACTCTAAGCCTAACCCTTAACCCTACAGGAAGGAAGACCCTTAATGCTAATGGGATCCCTTATCCCTAACCCTAACACTACAGCTAAAAATAACCCTAACCTTGGATCCTTAAACCTAACCCCTAACACTTACTTTAACCCCAAACCCTAACCCTAATCCTAAGCATTAAACCTAACCCTATCTCTTAACCCTAACGCTAGCCCTTACCCTAACGCCTAGATCTAACCCTAAATCTAACCTACCGCCTAAACCTAACCTTAAGCCCTAATGCTAACACTAACCCTGAACCCTAAACCTACCCGTAACCCTTAACAGTAACCCTATCCGTGAACGTAAACCCTGACCCTAACCATTACCCGCACCCAAGCATTTAACCCTGACCCTAACCCTAATCCTTAATGCTAACCTTAACACTAAACCCTAACCCTAAGCCATACACTTAACCCTAATCCTATCCCTTAACCCTAACCCTAACCCTAATGCTAACCCCTAAACGTAACCCTAACCATGACCAGTAAACCTAACCCTAACCTCTAACACAAACCATAGCACATAACTCTAACCCTAAAACTAACCCTAAACCTAACCCTAAACCCTAACTCTTAAACTTAACACTAAGCGTTAACTCTCACGCTAACCTTTAATCCTAACCCTAATCCTAATCTTCAACCCTAAACCTAACACTTAACCTTAACCCTGTACCAAACCCTAACCCCTCATCTTAACCCTAACCGTAAACCTCAACCCTAAACCAAAGTGTAACCGTTAAACCTAAGAGTAACCTTTAACTCAAACCCTATTCCCTAACCCTAAGCCCTCACCCTAACACTAAACTTCATCCTTAACCCTAACCATAATCCTAACGCTAAATCTAATTCTCAGACTTCTTGCTTTCTTAGAGTTTAGAAAGCCTGCAATCCTCCCATGCCATTCGTGAAAGGAGGCTCTACCACTGTGTCCTGCATGAAACCCACGGGCCCATACCCAGAGTATGATAGAGTGGGTTCCCGGGTACAATCCCAGCCCCCTAAACTCCCCCCGCCCGCCTAATGCAGACAGGGCCCGTGCACTAAGCATAAACAATACCTTTAACAGATAACCCTAACCCTGAACATAGCACCCAAACCTGTTCCTATTTCTCCCCTTAACACGTAAACCTCACCGTGCGCCTAACTTTAACCTCTTATCCTAACGTTAATGCATAACCCATTTCCTGAGAACAACCCCATCCCATAATTCTAACCCTATCTCCTAGTCATCACTGTGACACCTAATCCCTAACCCTAATTCTAAACCGCTAACCCTAACCGTAACCCTACCTACAACCCTAACACTGACAGTAACCCTTACTTCTAACCCCAACGCTATGCCTAACAAAAACCCTAACCCTTGACCCTAACCCTTCACCCTAACCCCTAAGCCTTACCCTAACCCTGAACCCTAATCCTAGTCCTAACCATTAAACCTAACCATAGCTCTTAAAGCTAACCCTAAACCTTACCCTCACGACTAGACCTAACCCTGACACTAACCTAACACCTAACCTTAACCAGAACCCCTAAAGCTAACCCTGATCCCTATCCCTAACCCCAGCAGTAAACTCTAACCCTAAACCTAAGCCCAACCCGTAACCCTAATCCTATCCTTTTACCCTAAAACTAACCCCTAAACCTAACCCCTACACCTCACCCTAACTCTAACCCCAATCCTAATTCTAACCATACCCCTTCATAATACACTAATTCCTAACCGCTAACCCTAACACTAACCAAAAACCCTAATCACTATTCCCTAACCCTAATGCTTAACCTTTACCCTAACCGTTAACCCTCACCCTAAATCTTAATCCTGACCATAACCTTAACCTTTAACTCTAAGCCTAACCCTTAACCCTACAGTAAGGAGGACCCTTAATGCTAATGGGATCCCTTATCCCTAACCCTAACACTACAGCTTAAAATAACCCTAACCTTGGATCCTTAAACCTAACCCCTAACACTTACTTTAACCCCAAACCCTAACCCTAATCCTAAGCATTAAACCTAACCCTATCTCTTAACCCTAACGCTAGCCCTTACCCTAACGCCTAGATCTAACCCTAAATCTAACCTACCGCGTAATCCTAAACTTAAGCCTTAATGCTAACACTAACCCTGAACCCTAAACCTACCCGTAACCCTTAACACTAACCCTATCCTTGAACCTAAACACTGACCCTAACCATTACCCGCACCCAAGCATTTAACCCTGACCCTAACCCTTATCCTTAATGCTAACCTTAACACTAAACCCTAACCCTAAGCCGAACACTTAACCCTAATCCTATCCCTTAACCCTAACCCTAACAATAACCCTAATGCTAACCCCTAAACGTAACCCTAACCGTGACAAGTAAACCTAAGCCTAACCTCTAACACAAACCATAGCACATAACTCTAACCCTAAAACTAACCCTAACCCTAACCCTAAACCCTAACTCTTAACCTTAACCCTAAGCGTTAACTCTCACGCTATCCTTTAATCCTAACCCTAATCCTAATCTTCAACCCTAAACCTAACACTTAACCCTAACCCTGTACCAAACCCTAACCCCTAATCTTAACCCTTACCGTAAACCTCAAACCTAAACCAAAGTGTAACCGTTAAACCTAAGAGTAACCATAACCCTAACACTTATCTCTAACACTAAGCCCTCACCCTAACACTAAACTTCATCCTTAACCCTAACCATAATCCTAACCCTAAATCTAATTCTCAGACTTCTTGCTTTCTTAGAGTTTAGAAAGCCTGCAATCCTCCCATGCCATGCGTGAAAGGAGGCTCTACCACTGTGTCCTGCATGCAACCCACGGGCCCATACCCAGAGTATGATAGAGTGGGTTCCTGGGTACAATCCCAGCCCCCTAAACTCCCCCCGCCTGTCTAATGCAGACAGGGCCCGTGCGCTAAGCATAAACAATACCTTTAACAGATAACCCTAACCCTGAACATAACACTCAACCCTGTTCCTATTTCTCCCCTTAACACGGAAACCTCACCGTGCGCCTAACTTTAACCTCTTATCCTAACGTTAATGCATAACCCATTTCCTGAGAACAACCCCATCCCATAATTCTAACCCTATCTCCTAGTCATCACTGTGACACCTAATCCCTAACCCTAATTCTAAACCGCTAACCCTAACCGTAACCCTACCTACAACCCTAACACTGACAGTAACCCTTACTTCTAACCCCAACGCTATGCCTAACAAAAACCCTAACCCTTGACCCTAACCCTTCACCCTAACCCCTAAGCCTTACCCTAACCCTTAACCCTAATCCTAATCCTAACCATTAAACCTAACCCTAGCTCTTAAAGCTAACCCTAAACCTTACCCTCACGACTAGACCTAACCCTGACACTAACCTAACACTTAACCATAACCAGAACCCCTAAAGCTAACCCTGAACCCTATCCCTAACCCTAGCAGTAAATTTTAACCCTAAACCTAAGCCGAACCCGTAACCCTAATCCTATCCTTTTACCCTAAAACTAACCCCTAAACCTAACCCCTATACCTCACCCTAACTCTAACCCCAATCCTAATTCTAACCATACCCCTTGATAAAATACTAACTCCTAACCACTAACCCTAACACTAACCAAAAACCCTAATTACTAATCCCTAACCGTAACGCTTAACCTTTACCCTAACCGTTAATCCTCACCCTAAATCTTAACCCTGACTCTAACCTTAAACTTTAACTCTAAGCCTAACCCTTAACCCTACAGTAAGGAAGACCCTTAATGCTAAGGGGATCCCTTATCCCTAACCCTAACACTACAGATAAAAATAACCCTAACCTTGGATCCTTAACCCTAACCCCTAACACTTACTTTAACCCCAAACCCTAACCCTAATCCTAAGCATTAAACCTAACCCTATCTCTTAACCCTAACGCTAGCCCTTACCCTAACGCCTAGATCTAACCCTAAATCTAACCTACCGCCTAATCCTAACCTTAAGCCCTAATGCTAACACTAACCCTGAACCCTAAACCTACCCGTAACCCTTCACACTAACCCTATCCGTGATCCTTAACCCTGACCCTAACCATTACCCGCACCCAAGCATTTAACCCTGACCCTAACCCTAATACTTAATGCTAACCTTAACACTAAACCCTAACCCTAAGCCCAACACTTAACCCTAATCCTATCCCTTAACCCTAACCCTAACCCTAACCCTAATGCTAACCCCTAAACGTAACCCTAACCATAACCAGTAAACCTAACCCTAACCTCTAACACAAACCATAGCACATAACTCTAACCCTAAAACTAACCCTAACCCTAACCCTAAACCCTAACTCTTAACCTTAACCCTAAGCGTTAACTCTCACGCTAACCTTTAATCCTAAACCTAATCCTAATCTTCAACCCTAAACCTAACACTTAACCCTAACACTGTACCAAACCCTAACCCCTCATCTTAACCCTAACCGTAAACCTCAACCCTGAACCAAAGTGTAACCGTTCAACCTAAGAGTAACCTTTAACCCTAACCCTATTCCCTAACCCTAAGCCCTCACCCTAACACTAAACTTCATCCTTAACCCTAACCAGAATCCTAACCCTAAATCTAATTCTCAGACTTCTTGCTTTCTTAGAGTTTAGAAAGCCTGCAATCCTCCCATGCCATGCGTGAAAGGAGGCTCTACCACTGTGTCCTGCATGAAACCCACGGGCCCATACCCAGAGTATGATAGAGTGGGTTCCCGGGTACAATCCCAGCCCCCTAAACTCCCCCCGCCCGCCTAATGCAGACAGGGCCCGTGCGCTAAGCATAAACAATACCTTTAACAGATAACCCTAACCCTGAACATAACACCCAACCCTGTTCCTATTTCTCCCCTTAACACGTAAACCTCACCGTGCGCCTAACTTTAACCTCTTATCCTAACGTTAATGCATAACCCATTTTCGGAGAACAACCCCATCCCATAATTCTAACCCTATCTCCTAGTCATCACTGTGACACCTAATCCCTAACCCTAATTCTAAACCGCTAACCCTAACCGTAACCCTACCTACAACCCTAACACTGACAGTAACCCTTACTTCTAACCCCAACGCTATGCCTAACAAAAACCCTAACCCTTGACCCTAACCCTTCACCCTAACCCCTAAGCCTTACCCTAACCCTTAACCCTAATCCTAATCCTAACCATTAAACCTAACCCTAGCTCTTAAAGCTAACCCTAAACCTTACCCTCACGACTAGACCTAACCCTGACACTAACCTAACACCTAACCCTAACCAGAACCCCTAAAGCTAACCCTGAACCCTATCCCTAACCCTAGCAGTAAACTTTAACCCTAAACCTAAGCCCAACCCGTAACCCTAATCCTATCCTTTTACCCTAAAACTAACCTCTAAACTTAACCCCTATACCTCACCCTAAGTCTAACCCCAATCCTAATTCTAACCATACCCCTTCATAAAACAATAACTCCTAACCTCTAACCCTAACACTAACCAAAAACCCTAATCACTAATCCCTAACTCTAACGCTTAATCTTTACCCTAACCGTTAACCCTCAACCTAAATCTTTACACTGACCCTAACCTTAACCTAATCCTTAATGATAACCCTAACACTAAGCCCTAACACTAAGCCCAACACTTAACCCTAATCCCATGCCTTAACCCTAAACCTGAAACTAATGCTAACGCCTAAACGTAACCCTAACCATGACCAGTAAACCTAACCCTAACCTCTAACACAAACCATAGCACATAACTCTAACCCTAAAACTAACCCTAAACCTAACCCTAAACCCTAACTCTTAACCTTAACCCTAAGCGTTAACTCTCACGCTAACCTTTAATCCTAACCCTAATCCTAATCTTCAACCCTAAACCTAACTCTTAACCCTAACCCTGTACCAAAAACCTAACCCCTCATCTTAACCCTAACCGTATACCTCAACCCTAAACCAAAGTGTAACCTTTAAACCTAAGAATAACCTTTAACCCTAACCCTATTCCCTAACCCTAAGCCCTCACCCTAACACTAAACTTCATCCTTAACCCTAACCAGAATCCTAACCCTAAATCTAATTCTCAGACTTCTTGCTTTCTTAGAGTTTAGAAAGCCTGCAATCCTCCCATGCCATGCGTGAAAGGAGGCTCTACCACTGTGTCCTGCATGAAACCCACGGGCCCATACCCAGAGTATGATAGAGTGGGTTCCCGGGTACAATCCCAGCCCCCTAAACTCCCCCCGCCCGCCTAATGCAGACAGGGCCCGTGCGCTAAGCATAAATAATACCTTTAACAGATAACCCTAACCCTGAACATAACACCCAACCCTGTTCCTATTTCTCCCCTTAACACGTAAACCTCACCGTGCGCCTAACTTTAACCTCTTATCCTAACGTTAATGCATAACCCATTTCCTGAGAACAACTCCTATCCCATAATTCTAACCCTATCTCCTAGTCATCACTGTGACACCTAATCCCTAACCCTAATTCGAAACCGCTAACCCTAACCGTAACCCTACCTAAAACCCTAACACTGACAGTAACCCTTACTTCTAACCCCAACGCTATGCCTAACAAAAACCCTAACCCTTCACCCTAACCCCTAAGCCTTACCCGAACCCTTAACCCTAATCCTAATCCTAACCATTAAACCTAACCCTAGCTCTTAAAGCTAACCCTAAACCTTACCCTCACGACTAGACCTAACCCTGACACTAACCTAACACCTAACCCTAACCAGAACCCCTAAAGCTAACCCTGAACCCTATCCCTAACCCTAGCAGTGAACTTTAACCCTAAACCTAAGCCCAACCCGTAACCCTAATCCTATCCTTTTACCCTAAAACTAACCCCTAAACCTAACCCCTACACCTCACCCTAAGTCTAACCCCAATCCTAATTCTAACCATACCCCTTCATAAAACACTAACTCCTAACCGCTAACCCTAACACTAACCAAAAACCCTAATCACTAATCCCTAACCCTAACACCTAACCTTTACCCTAACCGTTAACCCTCACCCTAAATCTTAACACTGACCCTAACCTTAACCTTTAACTCTAAGCCTAACCCTTAACCCTACAGTAAGGAAGACCCTTAATGCTAATGGGATCCCTTATCCCTAACCCTAACACTACAGCTAAAAATAACCCTAACCTTGGATCCTTAAACCTAACCCCTAACACTTACTTTAACCCCAAACCCTAACCCTAATCTAAGCATTAAACCTAACCCTATCTCTTAACCCTAACGCTAACCCTTACCCTAACGCCTAGATCTAACCCTAAATCTGACCTACCGCCTAATCCTAACCTTAAGCCCTAATGCTAACTCTAACCCTGAACCCTAAACCTACCCGTAACCCTTAACACTAACCCTATCCCTAACCCCCTTACCCTAACTCTGTTAACCCTAACCCTCAACCCTGACCCTAACCTTAAACCTTAATCCTAACCATGCGTGAGATGAACCTCTGCCTTTGTCCTGCGTGACAGTTCAAGCCCAACACCCAGGGTACAATGAAGTGGGGACACAGCCTTGCTCCACACCCACAGTGCCCCGTACGTTAGACAGGGCCCGTGCCCTAACACATACCGTTAAACGTAAGCCCTAACCCTATCACTAAACCAAACCCTTCGTAAGCCCTGAATCTAACTCCTAACAGTAACCCTAATCCCTGACCCTTACTCTTGCCTCTCACCCTAAACCTAAACCCAACCACTAAACATAATCCTAATCTCTAACCCTAACAGTAATCCTAACCCTAATTCTAACCTAAAACTCTAACCCCTAAATCTAATCCTAGTCCCTAACACCTAACCTTACCCTAAACCGAATTCCAATTCTCAGACTTTTTCAATTCAAAAACTTAAAAAAGCCTAGAATCCACCAATGCCGTGTCTGAGATGAGCGTCCGCCCCTATGTCCTGCATGACAGGCAGGCGGCAATGCCCAGGGTACTATGGAGTGGAGTCCTGGGGTCTGTAGGCTTGCTAAACTCCAGTTTGGAAGAATTGCTATAGTCCTATATAGGGATGCTTACATTTACTTATAGAAAGCAACTATTGGTGTGTGATTTGTAGGCTTGCCTTACTCTAGTTTGGATGAAGAAGCTGAATCATATATAGGAATATTAGCTTTGAGTTAGAGGAAGCATCTATGGGGGGTGCTTTTTTGGCTTGTTAAACTCTGGTTTGGAAGAAGTTCGAGAGTCTTATATAGGAACGATATCATTCATTCAGAGAAAGCAATTATAGGGAGTTGGTTTGTAGGCTTGCTAAGCTCTAGTTTGGAGGAAGGCGAGAGTCATATATAGAATGCTTACGTTCACATAAAGCGTCTACGGGGGGACGGATTCTAGGCTTCCTAAACTCTAGCTTGGAAAAAGAGGACAGTTATGTATAGGAACTCTCGGCGGGGGATTTGTAGCATTGCTAAAATCTTAGATTGGAAAAGTTGCGAGAGTCATACATAGGAATGTTAACATTCACTCAATGAAAGCAACTATAAGGGGTGCTTTCCAGGCTGGCTACACTCTAATTTGGAAAAAGTGCGACAGTCATATATAGGAAGGCTTATATTCACTCAGACAAAGCAATTATGTGTAGGTGTATAGTAGGCATGCTAACTCTAGTTTGGAAAATTTCGAGAGCCATGTATAAGAAAGCTTACAGTAACTTAGAGAAAGCAACGAACAGGGGTGGAGTGTAGACTTGCTAAACTCTAGTTTGGAGGAAGTGCCATAGTCATATATAGGAACGCTTAAATTCATTCAGAGAAAACAGCTGTCGGGGATTTGTTTGTAGACTTATTCAACTCTAGTTTGGAAGAAGTGCGAGAGACATATATAGGAATGTTTACATTGACTCAAAGAAAGCAACTATGGGGGAGTGTTATTTTGGCATGCCAGATGCTAGTTAGGAAGAAGTACAAGACTCATATATAGGAACGCTTACATTCACACAGCGAGAGCAACTACGGAGTAGTGTCAGGTAGACATATTAAAGTCTAGCTTGGGAGAAGTTCCAGAGTCCTATATAGGAAAGGTAACAGCCACTTTGAAAAAGCAAGTCTTGGCGGGTGGTTTGTAGGCCTGCAAAACCTTGTTTTGGTTGAAGTGTGAGAATCATATATGAGAACGCTTACATTCACTCAGAGAAAGCAACGATGGGGTTGTTTGTAGGCTTACTAAACTGCAGTTTAGAAGAAGCACGAGAATCACATATAGGAGCACATACATTTTGACGCACTGAAAGTAACTATGGGGTGGTGTTTTATAGGCATGCTAAACTCTAGTTTGGATGAAGTTTGAGAATCACATATAAGAAAGCTTAGAGTCACTTAGAGAAAGCAAATCTCTGGGTGTGGAATGTAGGCCTGCTAAACTCTATTTTGGTTTCAGAGTGAGAGTCATATATGGGAAGGCTTACATTCCCTCAGAGAAAGCAACGACGGCGTGGTGGTTTGTAGGCATACTAAACTCTAGTTTGGAAGAAGTAGGAGAATGATATATGGGAACGCTTACATTCGCATAGAGAAAGCAATTATGGGGTGGCGTTTTTGTAGCCATGCTAATCTCTAGTTTGGAAGAAGTTAAGGAGTAATATATAGGAAAGGGTACAGTCATAGAAACCAACTCTCGGGGGATGTTTTGTACACCTGCAAAACTCCAGTTTGGAAGTGGGAGAGAGTCATATTGGGGACCGCGTGCATTCACTCAGAGAAATCAACGATGGGATTGTGATTTGTAGGCATAGTCAACTCTAGTTTGGAAGAAGTACGAGAATCGTATATAGGAACGCTTACCTTCACGCAGAGAAAGCAACTATGGAGTGATGTTTGTATGCCTACTAAAATATAGTTTGGAGGAAGTTCGAGAGCCATATCTGGGAAGCTTACAGTCACTTAGAGAAAGCAACCCTCGGGGGTGTTTCGTAGGCCTGCTAAACTCTATTTTCAATGAAGTGTTAGAATAATATATGGGAACTCAGTGAAAGCAACGTTGTGGTTGTGGTTCCTAGAAGAAGCAAGAGAATCACATGTAGAACCGCTCACATTCCGGCACCGAATGCAACTATGGGGTGGTGTTTTGTAGGCTTGCAAAACTCTAGTTTGGACGAAGTTTGAGAGTCATATATAGGAAAGTTTACAGTCACGTAGAGAAAGCAACTCTCTGGGTGTGGAATGTAGAGTTATTTTGGTTGAAATAGAGTTATTTTGGTTGAAGTGTGAGAGTCATATATGGGAACGCTTACATTCACTCAGAGAAAACAACGTTTGGGTGGTGGTTTGTAGGGCATACTAAACTGTAGTTTGGAAGAAGTACGAGAGTCCTATATAGGAACACTTACATTCACACAGAGAAAGCACTTATGGCGTCAGGTTTTGTAGGCATGCTAAACTGTAGTTTGGAAGAAGTTGGAGAACCTTATACAGGAAAGATTACCGTCACCTAGGGAAAGCAACTCTCGGGAGATTTTTTTGTACACATGCTAAACTCTAATTTGGATGAAGTGTGAGAGTCAAACATGGGACCGCTTACATTCCCTCAGAGAAACAACACTGGGGTGGTTTTTGTAGGCATACTAAATAGTTTGGAAGAAGTACGAGAATGATATTTGGGAACGCTTACATTCACACAGAGAAAGCAACTACGGGGTGGTGTTTTGTAAGCATGCTATAGTTTGGAAGAAGTTCCAAACCTGAACAGTCATTTAGAGAAAGCAACTCTTGGTGGGTGATTTTTAGGTCTGCTAAATTGTATTTTGAAAGAAGTACCAGAGTCATATATACTAATGCTTACATTCATGCAAAGAAAAAACCATGGGGTGATGTTTTGTGGGCATGTTAACCTGTAGTTTGGAAGAAGTTGGAGAGTCTTATTTAGGAAAGCTTACAGTCACCTAGAGAAAGTAACTCTCGGGAGAGCCTTGCTTGGCCTGCTAAACTCTACTTTGCATCAATTGTGAGAGTCAAACATGGGAATGCTTTCATTCATTCAGAGAACACAACGTTTGGGTGGTGGTTTGTAGGCATTCTAAACTGTATTTTGGAGGAAGTACGAGAGTCATGTATATGAACGCTTACATTCATGCAGAGAAAGCAACTGTGGGGTGGTTTCTAGGCATGCTAAACTCTAGTTTGGACGAAGTTTGACAATCACATATAAGAAAGCTTAGAGTCGCTTAAAGCAAATCTCTGGGTGTGGAATGTAGGTGTGCCAAACTCTATTTTGGTTTCAGAGTGAGAGTCATATATGGGAAGGCTTACATTCACTCAGAGAAAGCAACGATGGTGTGGTGGTTTGTAGGCATACTGAACTCTAGTTTGGAAGAAGTAGGAGAATGATATATGGGAACGCTTACATTCATGCAGAGAAAGCAATTATGGGGTGGCTTTTTTGTAGCCATGCTAATCTCTATTTTGCAAGAAGTTAAAGAGAAATATATAGGAAAGCGTACCGTCATTTAGAGAAACCAACTTTCGGGGGATGGTTTGTAGGCCTGCAAAACTCTACTTTGGAAGAAGGGGGAGAGTCATATGGGGGACTGGGTACATTCACTCGGAGAAATCAACGATGGGGTTGTGGTTTGTAGGCATACTAAACTCTAGTTTGGAAGAAGGACGAGAATCATATATAGGAACGCTTACATTCATGCAGAGAAAGCAACTATGGAGTGATGTTTGTATGCCTACTAAACGATAGATTGGAGGATGCTCGAGAGTCATATCTGGAAAGCTTACAGTCATTTACAGAAAGCAACTCTCTGGGGGTGGTTCATAGGCCTGCTAAACTCTATTTTCAATGAAGTGTTCGAATCATATACAGGAACGCTTACATTCACTCAGAGAAAGCAACGTTGGGGTGGCTGTTTTTGAGCATACTAAACTCTACTTTGGAAGAGGTACGAGAGACATAAATACGAACGCTTACATTGACACAGAGAAAGCAAATACGGGGTGCTGTAGTGCAGGCATGCTAAACTATAGATTAGAAGAAGTTCGAAAGCTGACAGTCACTTAGAGAAAGCAAATCTTGGCGGGTGATTTTTAGGTCTGCTAAATTGTATTTTGAAAGACGTACCAGAGTCATATACAAACGCTTACATTCACGCAGAGAAAGAAACTATGGGGTGATGTGTTGTGGGGATGCTAAACTGCAGTTTGGAAGGTGTTCGAGAGTGTTATATAGGATAGCTTACAGTCACCTAGAGAAAGCAACACTCGGGACAGCTTTACAAGCCTCTAAACACTAATTAGCAGCAATTGTGAGAGTCAAACATGGGAACGCTTACATTCACTCAGAGAACGCAACGTTTGGGTGGCTGGTTTTTAAGCATTCTAAACTGTATTTTGGAGGAAGTAGGAGAGTCATATATACGAATGCTTACATTCACGCAGAGAAAGCAACTCTGTGGTCGTATTTTGTTGGCATGCTAAACTGTGGTTTGGAAGAAGTTCGAGAGCCTTATATAGGAAAGATTACAGTGACACAGAGAAAACAACTCTCTGTAGTTTCTTGGTAGGTCTGCTAAACTGTGATTTGGATGAAGTGTGAGAACGCTTGCATTCACTCAGAGAAAGAACTTTGTCGTGGTGGTTTGTAGGAATAACAACTGTAGTTCGAAGAAGTAGGAGAGTCATATATGAACGGTTACATTCACGCAGAGAAAGCAACTGTGGGGTGGCGTATGTAATCATCATAATCTGTAGTTTGGAGGAAGTTCGAGAGTCATATCTGGGGAAAATTAGAGTCACATAGAGAAAGGAACAATCGGGGGCTGGTGTGTAGGTCTGCTAAATTCTATTTTGGAAGAAGAGTGAGAGTCATATATGGGAACGCTTATGTTGACTCAGAGAAATCAAGGATGGGACGCTGTATTGTTGGCATGCTAAACTGTAGTTTGGAAGAAGTTCGAGAGTCTTATACAGGAAAGTTTACAGTCACCTAGAGAAAGCAACTCACAGGAGGTGGTTTGTGGGCCGCTAAACTCTAATTTGGATGAAGTGAAAGAGGCATACATGGATACGCTTCATTCACTCAGAGAAAGGTAAATTGGGGTGCCGGTTTGTAGGTATACTAACTCCAGTTTGGAAGAAGTACTAGAGTCATATATATGAACGCTTATATGGACGCAGAGAAAGCAACTATGGGGTGGTGTTTTGTAGGCCTGCTAAAATATAGTTTGGAAGAAGTTCGAAAGCAGACAGTCACTTAGAGAAAGCAACTCTCGGCGGTTCATTTTTCGGTCTGCTGAATTGTATTTTGAAAGAAATACCAGAGTCATATATTCAAACGCTTACATTCATGCAGAGAAAGCAACTCTGGGGTGGTGTTTTCTAGGCATGCTAAACTCTAGTTTGGACGAAGTTTGAGAATCACATATAAGAAAGCTTAGAGTCGCTTAAAGCAAATCTCTGGGTGTGGAATGTAGGCGTGCTAAACTCTATTTTGGTTTCGGAGTGAGAGTCATATATGGGAAGGCTTACATTGACTCAGAGAAAGCAACGATGGTGTGGTGGTTTGTAGGCATACTGAACTCTAGTTTGGAAGAAGTAGGAGAATGATATATGGGAACGCTTACATTCATGCAGAGAAAGCAATTATGGGGTGGCTTTTTTGTAGCCATGCTAATCTCTATTTTGCAAGAAGTTAAAGAGAAATATATAGGAAAGCGTACCGTCATTTAGAGAAACCAACTTTCGGGGGATGGTTTGTAGGCCTGCAAAACTCTACTTTGGAAGAAGGGGGAGAGTCATATGGGGGGCTGGGTACATTCACTCGGAGAAATCAACGATGGGGTTGTGGTTTGTAGGCATACTAAACTCTAGTTTGGAAGAAGGACGAGAATCATATGTAGGAACGCTTACATTCATGCAGAGAAAGCAACTATGGAGTGATGTTTGTATGCCTACTAAACGATAGATTGGAGGATGCTCGAGAGTCATATCTGGAAAGCTTACAGTCATTTACAGAAAGCAACTCTCTGGGGGTGGTTCGTAGGCCTGCTAAACTCTATTTTCAATGAAGTGTTCGAATCATATACAGGAACGCTTACATTCACTCAGAGAAAGCAACGTTGGGGTGGCCGTTTTTGAGCATACTAAACTCTACTTTGGAAGAGGTACGAGAGACATAAATACGAACGCTTACATTGACACAGAGAAAGCAAATACGGGGTGCTGTAGTGCAGGCATGCTAAACTATAGATTAGAAGAAGTTCGAAAGCTGACAGTCACTTAGAGAAAGCAAATCTTGGCGGGTGATTTTTAGGTCTGCTAAATTGTATTTTGAAAGACGTACCAGAGTCATATACAAACGCTTACATTCACGCAGAGAAAGAAACTATGGGGTGATGTGTTGTGGGGATGCTAAACTGCAGTTTGGAAGGTGTTCGAGAGTGTTATATAGGATAGCTTACAGTCACCTAGAGAAAGCAACACTCGGGACAGCTTTACAAGCCTCTAAACACTAATTAGCAGCAATTGTGAGAGTCAAACATGGGAACGCTTACATTCACTCAGAGAACGCAACGTTTGGGTGGCTGGTTTTTAAGCATTCTAAACTGTATTTTGGAGGAAGTAGGAGAGTCATATATACGAATGCTTACATTCACGCAGAGAAAGCAACTCTGTGGTCGTATTTTGTTGGCATGCTAAACTGTGGTTTGGAAGAAGTTCGAGAGCCTTATATAGGAAAGATTACAGTGACACAGAGAAAACAACTCTCTGTAGTTTCTTGGTAGGTCTGCTAAACTGTGATTTGGATGAAGTGTGAGAACGCTTGCATTCACTCAGAGAAAGAACTTTGTCGTGGTGGTTTGTAGGAATAACAACTGTAGTTCGAAGAAGTAGGAGAGTCATATATGAACGGTTACATTCACGCAGAGAAAGCAACTGTGGGGTGGCGTATGTAATCATCATAATCTGTAGTTTGGAGGAAGTTCGAGAGTCATATCTGGGGAAAATTAGAGTCACATAGAGAAAGGAACAATCGGGGGCTGGTGTGTAGGTCTGCTAAATTCTATTTTGGAGGAAGAGTGAGAGTCATATATGGGAACGCTTATGTTGACTCAGAGAAATCAACGATGGGACGCTGTATTGTTGGCATGCTAAACTGTAGTTTGGAAGAAGTTCGAGAGTCTTATACAGGAAAGTTTACAGTCACCTAGAGAAAGCAACTCACAGGAGGTGGTTTGTGGGCCGCTAAACTCTAATTTGGATGAAGTGAAAGAGGCATACATGGATACGCTTCATTCACTCAGAGAAAGGTAAATTGGGGTGCCGGTTTGTAGGTATACTAACTCCAGTTTGGAAGAAGTACTAGAGTCATATATATGAACGCTTATATGGACGCAGAGAAAGCAACTATGGGGTGGTGTTTTGTAGGCCTGCTAAAATATAGTTTGGAAGAAGTTCGAAAGCAGACAGTCACTTAGAGAAAGCAACTCTCGGCGGTTCATTTTTCGGTCTGCTGAATTGTATTTTGAAAGAAATACCAGAGTCATATATTCAAACGCTTACATTCATGCAGAGAAAGCAACTCTGGGGTGGTGTTTTCTAGGCATGCTAAACTCTAGTTTGGACGAAGTTTGAGAATCACATATAAGAAAGCTTAGAGTCGCTTAAAGCAAATCTCTGGGTGTGGAATGTAGGCGTGCTAAACTCTATTTTGGTTTCGGAGTGAGAGTCATATATGGGAAGGCTTACATTGACTCAGAGAAAGCAACGATGGTGTGGTGGTTTGTAGGCATACTGAACTCTAGTTTGGAAGAAGTAGGAGAATGATATATGGGAACGCTTACATTCATGCAGAGAAAGCAATTATGGGGTGGCTTTTTTGTAGCCATGCTAATCTCTATTTTGCAAGAAGTTAAAGAGAAATATATAGGAAAGCGTACCGTCATTTAGAGAAACCAACTTTCGGGGGATGGTTTGTAGGCCTGCAAAACTCTACTTTGGAAGAAGGGGGAGAGTCATATGGGGGGCTGGGTACATTCACTCGGAGAAATCAACGATGGGGTTGTGGTTTGTAGGCATACTAAACTCTAGTTTGGAAGAAGGACGAGAATCATATGTAGGAACGCTTACATTCATGCAGAGAAAGCAACTATGGAGTGATGTTTGTATGCCTACTAAACGATAGATTGGAGGATGCTCGAGAGTCATATCTGGAAAGCTTACAGTCATTTACAGAAAGCAACTCTCTGGGGGTGGTTCGTAGGCCTGCTAAACTCTATTTTCAATGAAGTGTTCGAATCATATACAGGAACGCTTACATTCACTCAGAGAAAGCAACGTTGGGGTGGCCGTTTTTGAGCATACTAAACTCTACTTTGGAAGAGGTACGAGAGACATAAATACGAACGCTTACATTGACACAGAGAAAGCAAATACGGGGTGCTGTAGTGCAGGCATGCTAAACTATAGATTAGAAGAAGTTCGAAAGCTGACAGTCACTTAGAGAAAGCAAATCTTGGCGGGTGATTTTTAGGTCTGCTAAATTGTATTTTGAAAGACGTACCAGAGTCATATACAAACGCTTACATTCACGCAGAGAAAGAAACTATGGGGTGATGTGTTGTGGGGATGCTAAACTGCAGTTTGGAAGGTGTTCGAGAGTGTTATATAGGATAGCTTACAGTCACCTAGAGAAAGCAACACTCGGGACAGCTTTACAAGCCTCTAAACACTAATTAGCAGCAATTGTGAGAGTCAAACATGGGAACGCTTACATTCACTCAGAGAACGCAACGTTTGGGTGGCTGGTTTTTAAGCATTCTAAACTGTATTTTGGAGGAAGTAGGAGAGTCATATATACGAATGCTTACATTCACGCAGAGAAAGCAACTCTGTGGTCGTATTTTGTTGGCATGCTAAACTGTGGTTTGGAAGAAGTTCGAGAGCCTTATATAGGAAAGATTACAGTGACACAGAGAAAACAACTCTCTGTAGTTTCTTGGTAGGTCTGCTAAACTGTGATTTGGATGAAGTGTGAGAACGCTTGCATTCACTCAGAGAAAGAACTTTGTCGTGGTGGTTTGTAGGAATAACAACTGTAGTTCGAAGAAGTAGGAGAGTCATATATGAACGGTTACATTCACGCAGAGAAAGCAACTGTGGGGTGGCGTATGTAATCATCATAATCTGTAGTTTGGAGGAAGTTCGAGAGTCATATCTGGGGAAAATTAGAGTCACATAGAGAAAGGAACAATCGGGGGCTGGTGTGTAGGTCTGCTAAATTCTATTTTGGAAGAAGAGTGAGAGTCATATATGGGAACGCTTATGTTGACTCAGAGAAATCAACGATGGGACGCTGTATTGTTGGCATGCTAAACTGTAGTTTGGAAGAAGTTCGAGAGTCTTATACAGGAAAGTTTACAGTCACCTAGAGAAAGCAACTCACAGGAGGTGGTTTGTGGGCCGCTAAACTCTAATTTGGATGAAGTGAAAGAGGCATACATGGATACGCTTCATTCACTCAGAGAAAGGTAAATTGGGGTGCCGGTTTGTAGGTATACTAACTCCAGTTTGGAAGAAGTACTAGAGTCATATATATGAACGCTTATATGGACGCAGAGAAAGCAACTATGGGGTGGTGTTTTGTAGGCCTGCTAAAATATAGTTTGGAAGAAGTTCGAAAGCAGACAGTCACTTAGAGAAAGCAACTCTCGGCGGTTCATTTTTCGGTCTGCTGAATTGTATTTTGAAAGAAATACCAGAGTCATATATTCAAACGCTTACATTCATGCAGAGAAAGCAACTCTGGGGTGGTGTTTTCTAGGCATGCTAAACTCTAGTTTGGACGAAGTTTGAGAATCACATATAAGAAAGCTTAGAGTCGCTTAAAGCAAATCTCTGGGTGTGGAATGTAGGCGTGCTAAACTCTATTTTGGTTTCGGAGTGAGAGTCATATATGGGAAGGCTTACATTGACTCAGAGAAAGCAACGATGGTGTGGTGGTTTGTAGGCATACTGAACTCTAGTTTGGAAGAAGTAGGAGAATGATATATGGGAACGCTTACATTCATGCAGAGAAAGCAATTATGGGGTGGCTTTTTTGTAGCCATGCTAATCTCTATTTTGCAAGAAGTTAAAGAGAAATATATAGGAAAGCGTACCGTCATTTAGAGAAACCAACTTTCGGGGGATGGTTTGTAGGCCTGCAAAACTCTACTTTGGAAGAAGGGGGAGAGTCATATGGGGGGCTGGGTACATTCACTCGGAGAAATCAACGATGGGGTTGTGGTTTGTAGGCATACTAAACTCTAGTTTGGAAGAAGGACGAGAATCATATGTAGGAACGCTTACATTCATGCAGAGAAAGCAACTATGGAGTGATGTTTGTATGCCTACTAAACGATAGATTGGAGGATGCTCGAGAGTCATATCTGGAAAGCTTACAGTCATTTACAGAAAGCAACTCTCTGGGGGTGGTTCGTAGGCCTGCTAAACTCTATTTTCAATGAAGTGTTCGAATCATATACAGGAACGCTTACATTCACTCAGAGAAAGCAACGTTGGGGTGGCCGTTTTTGAGCATACTAAACTCTACTTTGGAAGAGGTACGAGAGACATAAATACGAACGCTTACATTGACACAGAGAAAGCAAATACGGGGTGCTGTAGTGCAGGCATGCTAAACTATAGATTAGAAGAAGTTCGAAAGCTGACAGTCACTTAGAGAAAGCAAATCTTGGCGGGTGATTTTTAGGTCTGCTAAATTGTATTTTGAAAGACGTACCAGAGTCATATACAAACGCTTACATTCACGCAGAGAAAGAAACTATGGGGTGATGTGTTGTGGGGATGCTAAACTGCAGTTTGGAAGGTGTTCGAGAGTGTTATATAGGATAGCTTACAGTCACCTAGAGAAAGCAACACTCGGGACAGCTTTACAAGCCTCTAAACACTAATTAGCAGCAATTGTGAGAGTCAAACATGGGAACGCTTACATTCACTCAGAGAACGCAACGTTTGGGTGGCTGGTTTTTAAGCATTCTAAACTGTATTTTGGAGGAAGTAGGAGAGTCATATATACGAATGCTTACATTCACGCAGAGAAAGCAACTCTGTGGTCGTATTTTGTTGGCATGCTAAACTGTGGTTTGGAAGAAGTTCGAGAGCCTTATATAGGAAAGATTACAGTGACACAGAGAAAACAACTCTCTGTAGTTTCTTGGTAGGTCTGCTAAACTGTGATTTGGATGAAGTGTGAGAACGCTTGCATTCACTCAGAGAAAGAACTTTGTCGTGGTGGTTTGTAGGAATAACAACTGTAGTTCGAAGAAGTAGGAGAGTCATATATGAACGGTTACATTCACGCAGAGAAAGCAACTGTGGGGTGGCGTATGTAATCATCATAATCTGTAGTTTGGAGGAAGTTCGAGAGTCATATCTGGGGAAAATTAGAGTCACATAGAGAAAGGAACAATCGGGGGCTGGTGTGTAGGTCTGCTAAATTCTATTTTGGAGGAAGAGTGAGAGTCATATATGGGAACGCTTATGTTGACTCAGAGAAATCAAGGATGGGACGCTGTATTGTTGGCATGCTAAACTGTAGTTTGGAAGAAGTTCGAGAGTCTTATACAGGAAAGTTTACAGTCACCTAGAGAAAGCAACTCACAGGAGGTGGTTTGTGGGCCGCTAAACTCTAATTTGGATGAAGTGAAAGAGGCATACATGGATACGCTTCATTCACTCAGAGAAAGGTAAATTGGGGTGCCGGTTTGTAGGTATACTAACTCCAGTTTGGAAGAAGTACTAGAGTCATATATATGAACGCTTATATGGACGCAGAGAAAGCAACTATGGGGTGGTGTTTTGTAGGCCTGCTAAAATATAGTTTGGAAGAAGTTCGAAAGCAGACAGTCACTTAGAGAAAGCAACTCTCGGCGGTTCATTTTTCGGTCTGCTGAATTGTATTTTGAAAGAAATACCAGAGTCATATATTCAAACGCTTACATTCATGCAGAGAAAGCAACTCTGGGGTGGTGTTTTCTAGGCATGCTAAACTCTAGTTTGGACGAAGTTTGAGAATCACATATAAGAAAGCTTAGAGTCGCTTAAAGCAAATCTCTGGGTGTGGAATGTAGGCGTGCTAAACTCTATTTTGGTTTCGGAGTGAGAGTCATATATGGGAAGGCTTACATTGACTCAGAGAAAGCAACGATGGTGTGGTGGTTTGTAGGCATACTGAACTCTAGTTTGGAAGAAGTAGGAGAATGATATATGGGAACGCTTACATTCATGCAGAGAAAGCAATTATGGGGTGGCTTTTTTGTAGCCATGCTAATCTCTATTTTGCAAGAAGTTAAAGAGAAATATATAGGAAAGCGTACCGTCATTTAGAGAAACCAACTTTCGGGGGATGGTTTGTAGGCCTGCAAAACTCTACTTTGGAAGAAGGGGGAGAGTCATATGGGGGGCTGGGTACATTCACTCGGAGAAATCAACGATGGGGTTGTGGTTTGTAGGCATACTAAACTCTAGTTTGGAAGAAGGACGAGAATCATATGTAGGAACGCTTACATTCATGCAGAGAAAGCAACTATGGAGTGATGTTTGTATGCCTACTAAACGATAGATTGGAGGATGCTCGAGAGTCATATCTGGAAAGCTTACAGTCATTTACAGAAAGCAACTCTCTGGGGGTGGTTCGTAGGCCTGCTAAACTCTATTTTCAATGAAGTGTTCGAATCATATACAGGAACGCTTACATTCACTCAGAGAAAGCAACGTTGGGGTGGCCGTTTTTGAGCATACTAAACTCTACTTTGGAAGAGGTACGAGAGACATAAATACGAACGCTTACATTGACACAGAGAAAGCAAATACGGGGTGCTGTAGTGCAGGCATGCTAAACTATAGATTAGAAGAAGTTCGAAAGCTGACAGTCACTTAGAGAAAGCAAATCTTGGCGGGTGATTTTTAGGTCTGCTAAATTGTATTTTGAAAGACGTACCAGAGTCATATACAAACGCTTACATTCACGCAGAGAAAGAAACTATGGGGTGATGTGTTGTGGGGATGCTAAACTGCAGTTTGGAAGGTGTTCGAGAGTGTTATATAGGATAGCTTACAGTCACCTAGAGAAAGCAACACTCGGGACAGCTTTACAAGCCTCTAAACACTAATTAGCAGCAATTGTGAGAGTCAAACCTGGGAACGCTTACATTCACGGAGAGAACACAACGTTTGGGTGGTGGTTTGTAGGCATAATAACTGTAGTTCGGAAGAAGTAGGAGAGTCATATATATGAACGGTTACATTCACGCAGAGAAAGAAACTGTTGGGTGGTGTATGTACGCATGTTAATCTATACTTTGGAGGAAGTTCGAGAGTCATATCTGGGGAAAATTGCAGTGACTTAGAGAAAGCAACAATCGGGGGCCGTTTTGTAGATCTGCTAAATTCTATTTTGGAAGAAGAGTGAAATTCATATGTGGGAACGCTTATGTTCACTCAGAGAAATCAACGATGGGGCAGTGTTTCGTTGGGATGCTAAAGTGTAGTTTGGAAGAAGTTCGCGAGTCTTATATAAGAAAGCTTACAGTCACCTAGAGAAAGTAACTATCGGCAGATTGTTTCTAAGCGTGCTAAACTCTAATTCGCATCAATTGTGAGAGTCAAACATGGGAACGCTTACATTCACTCAGAGAACGCAACGTTTGGGTGGTGGTTTGTAAGCATTCTAAACTGTATTTTGGAGGAAGTAGGAGAGTCATATATACGAATGCTTACATTCACGCAGAGAAAGCAACTCTGTGATCGTATTTTGTTGGCATGCTAAACTGTGGTTTGTAAGAAGTTCGAGAGCCTTATATAGGAAAGATTACAGTGACACAGAGAAAACAACTCTCTGTAGTTTGTTGGTAGGTCTACTAAACTGTAATTTGGATGATGTGTGAGAACGCTTGCATTCACTCAGAGAAAGAACTTTGTCGTGGTGGTTTGTAGGAATAACAACTGTAGTTCGAAGAAGTAGGAGAGTCATATATGAACGGTTACATTCACGCAGAGAAAGCAACTGTGGAGTGGCATATGTAATCATCATAATCTGTAGTTTGGAGGAAGTTCGAGAGTCATATCTGGGGAAAATTAGAGTCATTTAGAGAAAGGAACAATCGGGGGCTGGTGTGTAGGTCTGCTAAATTCTATTTTGGAAAAAGAGTGAGAGTCATATATGGGAAGGCTTATGTTCACTCAGAGAAATCAACGATGGGGCGCTGTATTGTTGGCATGCTAAACTGTAGTTTGGAAGAAGTTCGAGAGTCTTATATAGGAAAGTTTACAGTCACCTAGAGAAAGCAACTCACAGGAGGTGGCTTGTAAGCCGCTAAACTCTAATTTGGATGAAGTGAAAGAGGCATACATGGATACGCTTCATTCACTCAGAGAAAGGTAAATTGGGGTGCCGGTTTGTAGGTATACTAACTCCAGTTTGGAAGAAGTACTAGAGTCATATATATGAATGCTTATATGGACGCAGAGAAAGCAACTATGGGGTGGTGTTTTGTAGGCCTGCTAAAATATAGTTTGGAAGAAGTTCGAAAGCAGACAGTCACTTAGAGAAAGCAACTCTTGGCGGTGGATTTTTCGGTCTGCTAAATTGTATTTTGAAAGAAGTACCAGAGTCATATATTCAAACGCTTACATTCATGCAGAGAAAGGAACTGTGTGGTGGTGTTTTCTAGGCGTGCTAAACTCTAGTTTGGACGAAGTTTGAGAATCACATATAAGAAAGCTTAGAGTCACTTAGAGAAAGCAAATCTCTGGGTGTGGAATGTAGGCGTGCTAAACTCTATTTTGGTTTAGATTGAGAGTCATATATGGAAAGGGATACATTCACTCAGAGAAAGCAACGATGGTGTGGTGGTTTGTAGGCATACTAAACTCTAGTTTGGAAGAAGTAGGAAAATGATATATGGGAACGCTTACATTCATGCAGAGAAAGCAATTATGGGGTGTCTTTTTTGTACCCATGCTAATCTCTAGTTTGGAAGAAGTTATATAGGAAAGCGTACACTCATTTATAGAAACCAACTTTCGGGGGATGAAGGGTAGGCCTGCAAAACTCTACTTTGGAAGAAGTGGGAGAGTCATATTGGGGACCACGTACATTGACTCAGAGAAATCGAGGATGGGGTTGTGTTTTGTAGGCATACTAAACTCTAGTTTGGAGAAAGTACGAGAATCATATATAGGAACGCTTACATTCATGCAGAGAAAGCAACTATGGAGTGAGGTTTGTATGCCTACTAAACTATAGTTTGGAGGAAGTTTAGAATCTTATATAGCAAAGCTTACAGTCACCTAGAGAGAGCAACTCTTGGGAGATGATTTCAAAGCCTGATAATTTGCACCAACTCTTAAAGTCAAGTATGGGAAGGTTTACATCCACTCAGAACGCAAGGTTTGGGTTGCAGTTTGTGGCCTTAATTGTAGTTCGGAAGAAGTAGGAAAGTCATATATATGAACGGTTACATTCACGCAGACAAACCAGCTATGGAGTGATGTGTGTATGCCTACTAAACGATAGTTTGCAGGATGTTCGAGAGTCATATCTGGAAAGCTTACAGTCATTTAGAGAAAGAAATTCTCAGGGGGTGGTTCGTAGGCCTGCTAAACTCTATTTTCAGAGAAGTGTTAAAATCATATACAGGAACGCTTACATTCACTCAGAGAAAGCAACGTTGGGGTGGCCGTTTGTGAGCATACTAAACTCTACTTTGGAAGAGGTACAAGAGACATAAATACGAACGCTTACATTAACACAGAGAAAGCAAATACGGGGTGCTGTAGTGCAGGCATGCTAAACTATAGAATGGAAGAAGTTCGAAAGCTGACAGTCACTTAGAGAAAGCAACTCTTGGCGGGTGATTTTTTAAGTCTGCTAAATTGTATTTTGAAAGACGTGTCAGAGTCTTATATACAAACGCTTACATTCATGCGTAGAAAGAAACTATGGGGTGATGTGTTGTGGGGATGCTAAACTGCAGTTTGGAAGAAGTTCGAGAGTGTTATGTAGGATAGCTTACAGTCACCTAGAGAAAGCAACACTCAGGAGAGCTTTGCAAGCCTGCTAAACTCTAACAAGCAGCGATTGTGAGAGTCAAACATGGGAATGCTTACATTCACTCAGAGAACACGTTTGGGTGGTGGTTTGTAGGCATAATAACTGTAGTTCGGAAGAAGTAGGAGAGTCATATATGAACGGTTACATTCACGCAGAGAAAGCAACTGTTGGGTGGCGTATGTATGCATGCTAATCTGTAGTTTGGAGGAATTTCGAGAGTCATATCTGGGGAAAATTACAGTCACTTAGAGAAAGCAACCATCGGGGGCCATTTTGTAGATCTGCTAAATTCTATTTTGAAAGAAGAATGAGAGTCATATATGGGAACGCTTATGATCACGAAGAGAAATCAACTATGGGGCGGTGTTTTGTTGGCATGCTAAACTGTAGTTTGGAAGATGTTCGCGAGTCTAACATAGGAAAGTTTACAGTCACCCAGAGAAAGCAACTCTCGGGAGATTGTTTCTAAGCATGCTAAATTCTAGATTGCATCAATTGTGAGAGTCAAACATGGGAACGCTTACATTGACTCAGAGAACGCAACGTTTGGGTGGTGGTTTGTAAGCATTCTAAACTGTATTTTGGAGGAAGTAGGAGAGTCATATATATGAATGCTTACATTCACGCAGAGAAAGCAACTCTGTGATCGTATTTTGTTGGCATGCTAAACTGTGGTTTGGAAGAAGTTCGAGAGCCTTACATAGGAAAGATTACAGTGACACAGAGAAAAACAAATCTCTGTAGTTTGTTGGTAGGTCTGCTAAACTGTAATTTGGATGAAGTGTGAGAACGCTTGCATTCACTCACAGAAAACGTTGTCGTGATGGTTTGTAGGAATAAATGCTGTAGTTCAAAAGAAGTAGGAGAGTCATATATGAACGGTTACATTCACGCAGAGAAAGCAACTGTGGGGTGGCCTATGTAATCATCATAAACTAGTTTGGAGAAAGTTCGAGAGTCATATGTGGGAAAAATTAAAGTCACCTAGAGAATTGGAACCATCGGGTGTTGTGTAGATCTGCTAAATTCTATTTTGGAAGAAGAGTGAGAGTCATATATGGGAACGCTTATGTTCACTCAGAGAAATCAACGATGGGGCGCTGTATTGTTGGCATGCTAAACTGTAGTTTGGAAGAAGTTCGAGAGTCTTATATAGGAAAGTTTACAGTCACCTAGAGAAAGCAACTCACAGGAGGTGGTTTGTGGGCCGCTAAACTCTAATTTGGATGAAGTGAAAGAGGCATACATGGATACGCTTCATTCACTCAGAGAAAGGTAAATTTGGGTGCTGGTTTGTAGGTATACTAACTCCAGTTTGGAAGAAGTACGAGAGTCATATATATGAACGATTATGTGGACGCAGAGAAAGCAACTATGGGGTGGTGTTTTGTAGGCATGATAAAATATAATTTGGAAGAAGTTCGAAAGCTGACAGTGACTTAGAGAAAGCAACTCTTGGCGGTTGATTTTGAGGTCTGCTAAATTGTATTTTGATAGAAGTACAAGAGTCATATATAAAATCGCTTATATTTATGCTGAGAAAGAAACTATGTGGTGATGTTTTGTTGGCGTGCTGAAATGTAGTTTCGAAGAAGTTCGACACTCTTTTATAGGAAAGCTTACAGTCCCCCAGAGGAAGCAACTTTCGAGAGATAGTTTGTAAGCCTGCTAAACTCTACTTTGCATCATTTGGAACAGTCATACTTGGGAACGCTAACATTCTCTCAGAGAACGCAACGTTTGGTTGGTTGTTTGTAAGCATACTAAACTGTATTTTGGAAGAAGTAGCAGAGTCATATATATGAGTGCTTACATTCACGCAGAGAGGGCAACTATGGGGTGGTGTTTTGTAGGCATGCAAATCTCTAGTTGCGAAGAAGTTAAGAGTAATAGGAAAGCTTACAGTCTCACAGAGAAAGCAACCCTTGGGGGCCGGTTTGTAGTTCTGCTAAATTCTATTTTGGATGAAGTGTGAATCATAAATGGGAACGCTAACATTCACTCAGAGAAAGCAAGGTTGCGGTGGTGATTTTTAGTCACACTAAACTGGAGTTTGGAGGAAGTACGAGAATAAAAGAATGCTTACATTCACTCAGAAAAAGCAACGTTGGGGAGGTGGTTGGTAGGTGTACTATACTTTGGAAGAAGTACGAGCGTGATGCATAGGAACGCTTACATTCACGCAAACTATGGGGTGGCCTTTTGTTGGCATGCTAAACTATGTCCCAAAGTCATATATAGGAAAGCTTATAGTGAGAGAAAGCAACTCTCGGGCGGTGTTTTGTAGGTCCGGCAAATTGCATTTTGGAAGCAGTCCGAGATTCATATAAGGGAAGGCCTATATCCACTCAGAGAAAGCAATGTTAGGCTGGTGGTTTGTAGGCATACTAAACTGTATTTTGGAACTCGTATGTATGACTCTCACACTTGATCCAAATTAGAGTTCACCAGGCCTATAAACCACATCCTGAGAGTTGCTTTCTCTAGGTGAACGTAAGCTTTCCTATGTAAAACTCTCGAACTTCTTCCAAACTAAAGTTTAGCATGCCAACAATACACCACCGCATCGTTGCTTTCTCTGAGTGAACATAAGCATTTCCTTATATGAATCACTTTTTCCAAAATAGAATTTAGCAGACCTACAAACCAGTCCCCGATGGTTGATTTAGCTATGTGACTGTAATTTTCCCCAGATATGACTCTCAAACTTCCTCCAAAGTATAGATTAACATGCGTACATACACCACCCAACAGTTTCTTTCTCTGCGTGAATGTAACTGTTCATATATATGACTCTCCTACTTCTTCCGACCTAAGTTATTATGCCTACAAACCACCACCCAAACGTTGTGTTCTCTCCGTGAATGTAAGCTTTCCCATATTTGACTCTCACAATTGCTGCTAATTAGTGTTTAGAGGCTTGCAAAGCTGTCCCGAGTGTTGTTTTCTCTAGGTGACTGTAGCTATCCTATATAACACTCTGGAAGTCCTTTCAAACTGCAGTTTAGCATGCCAACAACACATCACCCTATAGTTTCTTGCTCTGCATAAATGTAAGCGTTTGTGTATATAACTCTTGTACGTCTTTCAAAATACAATTTAGCAGACCTAAAAATCACCCGCCAAGAGTTGCTTTCTCTAAGTGACTGTCAGCTTTCGAACTTCTTCCAATCTATAGTTTAGCATGCCTGCACTACAGCACCCCGTATTTGCTTTCTCTGTGTTAATGTAAGCGTTCGTATTTATGTCTCTCGTACCTCTTCCAAAGTAGAGTTTAGTATGCTGAAAAATGGCCACCCAACGTTGCTTACTCTGAGTGAATGTAAGCGTTCCTGTATATGATTCGAACACTTCATTGAAAATAGAGTTTAGCAGGCCTACGAACCACCCGCAGAGAGTTGCTTTCTCTAAATGACTGTAAGCTTTCCAGATATGACTCTCGAACATCCTCCAATCTATCGTTTAGTAGGCATACAAACATCACTCCATAGTTGCTTTCTCTGCATGAATGTAAGCATTCCTATAAATGATTCTCGTCCTTCTTCCAAACTAGAGTTTAGTATGCCTACAAACCACAACCCCATCATTGATTTCTCCGAGTGAATATACCCAGTCCCCCATATGACTCTCCCCCTTCTTCCAAAGTAGAGTTTTGCAGGCCTACAAATCATCCCCCGAAAGTTGGTTTCTATAAATGACGGTACGCTTTCCTATATATTACTCTTTAACTTCTTGCAAAATAGAGATTTGCATGGCTACAAAAAAGCCACCCCATAATTGCTTTCTCTGCATGAATGTAAGCGTTCCCATATATCATTCTCCTACTTCTTCCAAACTAGAGTTCAGTATGCCTACAAACGACCACACCATCGTTGCTTTCTCTGAGTGAATGTAAGCCTTCTCATATATGACTCTCACTCTGAAACCAAAATAGAGTTTGGAACACCTACATTCCACACCCAGAGATTTGCTTTAAGCAACTCTAAGCTTTCTTATATGTGATTGTCAAACTTCGTCCAAACTAGAGTTTAGCATGCCTAGAAACCACCCCACAGTTGCTTTCTCTGCATGAATGTAAGCGTTCATATACATGACTCTCGTACTTCCTCCAAAATACAGTTTAGAATGCCTACAAACCACCACCCAAACGTTGCGTTCTCTGAATGAATGAAAGCATTCCCATGTTTGACTCTCACAATTGATGCAAAGTAGAGTTTAGCAGGCCAAGAAAGGCTCTCCCGAGAGTTACTTTCTCTAGGTGACTGTAAGCTTTCCTAAATAAGACTCTCCAACTTCTTCCAAACTACAGGTTAACATGCCCACAAAACATCACCTCATGGTTTTTTCTTTGCATGAATGTAAGCATTAGTATATATGACTCTGGTACTTCTTTCAAAATACAATTTAGCAGACCTAAAAATCACCCACCAAGAGTTGCTTTCTCTAAATGACTGTTCAGGTTTGGAACTTCTTCCAAACTATAGCATGCTTACAAAACACCACCACGTAGTTGCTTTCTCTGTGTGAATGTAAGCGTTCCCAAATATCATTCTCGTACTTCTTCCAAACTATTTAGTATGCCTACAAAAACCACCCCAGTGTTGTTTCTCTGAGGGAATGTAAGCGGTCCCATGTTTGACTCTCACACTTCATCCAAATTAGAGTTTAGCATGTGTACAAAAAAAATCTCCCGAGAGTTGCTTTCCCTAGGTGACGGTAATCTTTCCTGTATAAGGTTCTCCAACTTCTTCCAAACTACAGTTTAGCATGCCTACAAAACCTGACGCCATAAGTGCTTTCTCTGTGTGAATGTAAGTGTTCCTATATAGGACTCTCGTACTTCTTCCAAACTACAGTTTAGTATGCCCTACAAACCACCACCCAAACGTTGTTTTCTCTGAGTGAATGTAAGCGTTCCCATATATGACTCTCACACTTCAACCAAAATAACTCTATTTCAACCAAAATAACTCTACATTCCACACCCAGAGAGTTGCTTTCTCTATGTGACTGTAAACTTTCCTATATATGACTCTCAAACTTCGTCCAAACTAGAGTTTTGCAAGCCTACAAAACACCACCCCATAGTTGCATTCGGTGCCGGAATGTGAGCGGTTCTACATGTGATTCTCTTGCTTCTTCTAGGAACCACAACCACAACGTTGCTTTCACTGAGTTCCCATATATTATTCTAACACTTCATTGAAAATAGAGTTTAGCAGGCCTACGAAACACCCCCGAGGGTTGCTTTCTCTAAGTGACTGTAAGCTTCCCAGATATGGCTCTCGAACTTCCTCCAAACTATATTTTAGTAGGCATACAAACATCACTCCATAGTTGCTTTCTCTGCGTGAAGGTAAGCATTCCTATATACGATTCTCGTACTTCTTCCAAACTAGAGTTGACTATGCCTACAAATCACAATCCCATCGTTGATTTCTCTGAGTGAATGCACGCGGTCCCCAATATGACTCTCTCCCACTTCCAAACTGGAGTTTTGCAGGTGTACAAAACATCCCCCGAGAGTTGGTTTCTATGACTGTACCCTTTCCTATATATTACTCCTTAACTTCTTCCAAACTAGAGATTAGCATGGCTACAAAAACGCCACCCCATAATTGCTTTCTCTACGCGAATGTAAGCGTTCCCATATATCATTCTCCTACTTCTTCCAAACTAGAGTTTAGTATGCCTACAAACCACCACGCCGTCGTTGCTTTCTCTGAGGGAATGTAAGCCTTCCCATATATGACTCTCACTCTGAAACCAAAATAGAGTTTAGCAGGCCTACATTCCACACCCAGAGATTTGCTTTCTCTAAGTGACTCTAAGCTTTCTTATATGTGATTCTCAAACTTCGTCCAAACTAGAGTTTAGCATGCCTATAAAACACCACCCCATAGTTACTTTCAGTGCGTCAAAATGTATGTGCTCCTATATGTGATTCTCGTGCTTCTTCCAAACTGCAGTTTAGTAAGCCTACAAACAACCCCATCGTTGCTTTCTCTGAGTGAATGTAAGCGTTCTCATATATGACTCTCACACTTCAACCAAAACAGGGTTTTGCAGGCCTACAAACCACCCGCCAAGACTTGCTTTTTCAAAGTGGCTGTTACCTTTCCTATATAGGACTCTGGAACTTCCCCCAAGCTAGACTTTAACATGTCTACTTGACACTACTCCGTAGTTGCTCTCGCTGTGTGAATGTAAGCGTTCGTATATATGAGTCTTGTACCTCTTCTTAACTAACATCTGGCATGCCAAAATAACACTCCCCCATAGTTGCTTTCTTTGAGTCAATGTAAACATTCCTATATATGTCTCTCGCACTTCTTCCAAACTAGAGTTGAATAAGTCTACAAACCAATCCCCGACAGCTGTTTTCTCTGAACGAATTTAAGCGTTCCTATATATGACTATGGCACTTCCTCCAAACTAGAGTTTAGAAAGCCTACACTCCACCCCTGTTCTTTGCTTTCTCTAAGTTACTGTATGCTTTCCTATACATGGCTCTCGAAATTTTCCAAACTAGAGTTAGCATGCCTACTATACACCTACACATAATTGCTTTGTCTGCGTGAATATAAGCCTTCCTATATATGACTGTCGCACTTTTTCCAAATTAGAGTGTAGCCAGCCTGGAAAGCACCCCTTATAGTTGCTTTCATTGAGTGAATGTTAACATTCCTATGTATGACTCTCGCAACTTTTCCAATCTAAGATTTTAGCAATGCTACAAATCCCCCGCCGAGAGTTCCTATACATAACTGTCCTCTTTTTCCAAGCTAGAGTTTAGGAAGCCTAGAATCCGTCCTCCCGTAGACGCTTTATGTGAACGTAAGCGTTCCTATATATGACTCTCGCCTTCCTCCAAACTAGAGCTTAGCAAGCCTACAAACCAACTCCCTATAATTGCTTTCTCTGAATGAATGATATCGTTCCTATATAAGACTCTCGAACTTCTTCCAAACCAGAGTTTAACAAGCCAAAAAAGCACCCCCCATAGATGCTTCCTCTAACTCAAAGCTAATATTCCTATATATGATTCAGCTTCTTCATCCAAACTAGAGTAAGGCAAGCCTACAAATCACACATCAATAGTTGCTTTCTATAAGTAAATGTAAGCATCCCTATATATGACTATAGCAATTCTTCCAAACTGGAGTTTAGCAAGCCTACAGACCCCAGGACTCCACTCCATAGTACCCTGGGCATTGGCGCCTGCCTGTCATGCAGGACATAGGGGCGGACGCTCATCTCAGACACGGCATTGGTGGATTGTAGGCTTTTTTAAGTTTTTGAATTGAAGAACTCTGAGAATTGGAATTCGGTTTAGGGTAAGGTTAGGTGTTAGGGACTAGGATTAGATTTAGGGGTTAGGGTTTTAGGTTAGAATTAGGGTTAGGATTACTGTTAGGGTTAGAGATTAGGATTATGTTTAGTGGTTGGGTTTAGGTTTAGGGTGAGAGGCAAGAGTAAGGGTCAGGGATTAGGGTTACTGTTAGGAGTTAGATTCAGGGCTTACGAAGGGTTTGGTTTAGTGATAGGGTTAGGGCTTACGTTTAACGGTGTGTGTTAGGGCACGGGCCCCGTCTAATGTACGGGGCACTGTGGATGTGGAGCAAGGCTGCGTCCCCACTTCATCTTACCCTTGGTGTTGGGCTTCAACTGTCACGCAGGACAAAGGCAGAGGCTCATGAAATGCATGGTTAGGATTAAGGTTTAAGGTTAGGGTCAAGGTTGAGGGTTAGGGTGCGGGTTAACAGTTAGAGTTAGGGTAAGGGGGTTAGGGATAGGGTTAGGGTTAAGGGTTAGGTTTATGGTTCAGGTTTAAGGTTAGCATTAGAGGGTAGGGTTAGTGTAACTGTAGGTCAGTGTTGCGGTTAGATCTCTAGGCATTAGGGTAAAGGTCAGGGTTAGGGTTAAGAGTTAGGGTTAAGTTTAATGGTTAAGGATTGGGATTAGGGTTGAGGGTTAGGGTTAAGATTATGGGTAATGACTCAGGATCAAAGGTTAGGGTTATTTTTAGGCGTAGGGTTAGCGTAAGGGGTTAGGGTTAGTGTTAGTGTTGTTGGTAGGGTTAAGGTTAGGGTTGGCGTTTCAGAATTAGGGATTAGGTGTTATGGTTATGGCTAGGAGTTAGCGTTAGATTTACGGTATAGGTCTTGTTCTCAGGGTGTCATGCATTAACGTTAAGATAAGGGGTTAAAGTTAGGGTTACGGTGAGCTTTACCTGTTAAGGTGAGCAGTAGGATCAGGGTTAGGTGTTATGTTCTGGGTTAGGGTTATGGGTGAGGGGTAGGGTTTATCCTTAGGGCACGGGCCCTGTATGCACTAGGAGGCGAAGTTAGGGGTCTGTGATGGTCGCTGGGAACCCACTCTATCGCACGCAGTGTATGGGCCTCTGGGTTTCATGCAGGACATTGTGGCAGAGCCGGCTTTCATGCATGGCTTAGTAGGATTGTAGGCTTTCAAAACTCTGAGAAAACAAGAAGTCTGAGAATTAGATTTCGGGTTAGGACTACGGCACGGTTTAGGGATGAAGATTAGTGGTTAGGGTGAGGGCTTAGGGTTAGGGGTTAGGGTTAGGGTTAGGGTTGCTGGTAGGGTGAAGGTTAGGTTTGACGTTTTAGAATTAGGGATGAGGTGTTACGGTTATGACTATGGTTTAGGATTAGAATTACGGGATAGGGCTTCTTCTCAAGGTGTTATGCATTCACGTTAAGTTAAGGGGCTAGAGGAGATTGAAGATGGCGGAATGGTGGTGACCTCCTGGATTCGTGCTCCCGGAGTGGAAGGCATGGGTCTCGGACTGCCACAACGCTAGAGGTTCACTCCCCCACAAGAACGGCGGTGTGAACCCACGGAGAATCAGCGTGGGACAGAGAGAGAGCGAGAAAGGACTGAGGTGATCGGGAAATACATCGCGAAAAACTAGAGAGTGCGGAGGGTCATCAGAGAAGGGAGCGCGGGACGGTTGTACGCACCCCACCAGAGAGTGGGGTGGGTTCAGCCCCACAGGAAAGCATCTTGTTCCCCCTCTGACCTCCACACCCACTCAATTGGGGATTTGCCCAAAGTCGGCGCAGAATTGCCGCGGGAGACGTGAGCTCTGCAGAGGAGACATTGGCGGGAGGCATTTGGGACCCTAGAACGCTGTGCGCTGTGCGCGGCTGAGGCGCCTAGCAACTGTCTCCTATACGCGGGCGGCGGGGCTGCCTCCCTCCCGGCAGGAGCAGACGCCGATCTGTCTCGTTTGGGCGGGGCTGGGTTCTCCCGGTCTCGGCTCCTCTGGCCTCTGCCGGTCGCTGAGCGTTCAACCCCAGTGACAGTGCTGCAGACGGGCGGTCGCCATTGTTGGGTTTTGCACCCTAAACCCAGTGAAGTGATTGGGTACCGGGCGGCTCCCTTCACTAGTCCACGGACCGACTAGGAGCTAAGCCTTTGTGTGAACACTGAGTGGTTCCCCAGTCACGAGAGAGTTGAGCGTGGACCTTGCGGACATTGGGGCGGGGAGGACCATCGCCCACGGGAACTGCAGCAGCTGGGGCGCTGGGCGAACGAGGGCGCCGCTCCCCTCCCCCTATCCACTGTCTTTCTCGCAGAGAGAGAGACGGAAACCACCTCGGGAGAGGAAGAGAAGCAGCCCCCCCAGCGGAGGTAGCAAAACCCTGAACAACACGCGAAAGGCTCCCCCTAGCGACAGAGGAGGCAGCTTACCTGGCGCTCACGGCCTGCCCCTTTCCAGACTAAAGCTGAAAGAAGGAATCTTAAGGATTCATCCAGATGGGAAGGGCTCAGCGAAAGAACTCTGGAAGTATAAAGAATCAAGCTGAAACTTCACCCTCAAAGAGGATTACTAGTTCACCACCAATTAACACAAACCAGATTCCAAATAGCAACATGTCACAGGAAGAATTTCAAACATGGATCATAAACACGCTGACCAGCATGCAAGTAAAAATGGATAATCAACATAAAGAAACCACAAAAAAGATCCAGGACTTGGAAGAAAAATTCACCAAAGAAATTGAAATTCTGAAGAAAAATCAAACTGAACTCCTGGAAATGAAGAATTTATTCAAGGAGCTACAAAACACAGTGGAAAGTCTCAAGAGCAGGGTAGATCAAACAGAAGAAAGAATCTCAGAGATCGAAGACAACACGTTCCAATTAAACAAGTCAGTTACAGAGCTGAAGCAAACAAACATGAGAATTAACCACAGTCTACAAGAAATGTGGGATTATGTGAAGAAGCCTAACGTCAGAGTAATCGGCATTCCTGAGGGTGAAGAAGACAATAAGCAAGGGTTGAATAAACTATTTGAAGATATAATTGAGGAAAATTTCCCAGGCCTAGCCAAATCTCTAGATATACAGGTTCAAGAAGCTCAAAGAACCCCTGGGAGATTCATACCAAATAGGAAGACACCACGTCATGTAGTCATTAGACTGACCAAAATATCCACTAAAGAGGCCCTTCTTCGAGCTGTAAGAAGAAAGAATCAAGTAACATACAAAGGAAAGACCATCCGAATCACGCCAGATTTCTCAACTGAAACCTTACAAGCAAGAAGAGATTGGGGCCCCATTCTCACTCTTCTGAAACAGAATAATGCCCAGCCTAGAATCCTGTATCCAGCTAAGCTCAGTTTTATATATGAAGGTGAAATTAAGACATTCTCAGATAAACAAAAACTTAGGGAATTCACCAAGACAAGACCAGCTCTCCAAGAAGTACTCAAAACAGAGTTACACATGGTCCAGCACAAGAAGGACCCTCGAATGTAACACTAATCAAGAGATAAATATAAAAACCCAATTATCATAATGGCTCAAGAGAGAAAACAGATCAATGAAATTCAACCCAACTTGAGGAAAAGCAATCTGTCTCACCTATCAGTTCTCTCATTAAATGTGAATGGATTGAATTCCCCACTCAAGAGACATAGACTGGCCCAATGGATAAAAAAATATAAGCCAAGTATCTGCTGTCTTCAGGAAACTCATCTAACCTGCAAGGATGCATTTAGGCTGAAGATAAAAGGATGGAAATCAATATTCCAAGCAAATGGAACCCAAAAGAAAGCTGGCGTGGCGGTTCTAATCTCCGATAACATAGTTTTTAAATCAACAAAAGTAAAGAAAGACAAAGATGGTTACTATATACTGGTGAAGGGTACAATTCAACAAGAAGACATAACTATACTTAATATATATGCACCCAACCTAGGTGCACCCAGATTCATAAAGCAAACCCTACTTGATCTCAACCAAATGATAGATAACAACACGTTAGTAGCCGGAGATTTTAACACGCCACTGACAGTTCAAGACAGATCTTCCAAACAAAAAATAAACAAAGAAATAGTGGACTTAAATACAACTCTCGATCAAATGGGCCTGACTGATATCTACAGGACATTCTACCCAAAAACCACTGAATATACTTTCTTCTCATCAGCTCATGGGACATTCTCCAAGATTGACCATATCTTAGGTCATAAAGCATGCCTTAAAAAATTTAAAAATATAGAAATTATACCATGCATCTTCTCAGATCACAGTGGAATAAAAGTAACAATGAACCCTAACAGAAATCCTCACTTCTACTCAAAGTCATGGAAGCTAAATAACCTTCTCCTGAACAATCATTTTATAAATGAAGAAATCAAGTCGGAAATCAAAAGATTTTTTGAATTAAATGACAAAGGAGATACAACCTATCAAAATCTGTGGGACACAGCTAAAGCAGTCCTGAGAGGAAAATTTATTTCCATAAATGCTTATACCAAAAAGACAGAAAACTTACAATTAGACAATCTAATGAATAGACTCAAAGTGCTGGAGAAGGAAGAACAGACCGATCCCAAACCCAGCAGAAGGAGAGAAATTATTAAGATTAAATCAGAACTAAATGAAAAGGACAACAATCAAACCATAAGGGAGATTAATAAAACCAAAAGTTGGTTCTTTGAAAAAATAAACAAAATTGACACACCTCTGGCTAGACTAACCAAGAACAGAAAAGAAAAATCTCTTATAACCTCCATCAGGAACACAAAAGGAGTAATCACGACTGATGCCACAGAGATACAGGATACCATATATGAATTCTACAAAAATCTTTATGCACACAAATTAGAAAATCTGGAGGAAATGGACAAATTCCTAGAAACACACAGCCTTCCCAGGCTCAACCAGGAAGAAGTAGAATTCCTAAATAGACCGATATCTAGATCTGAAATCGAAACAGCAATAAAAAACCTTCCCAAAAAGAAAAGCCCTGGTCCAGATGGGTTCACACCTGAATTCTACCATACCTACAAAGAAGAACTGGTGCCCATCCTACATAAACTATTCTCCAATATAGAGAAGGATGGGATTCTCCCCAACACTTTTTACCAAGCCAACATAACCCTAATACCAAAACCAGGAAAAGATGCAACTAAAACAGAGAACTATAGACCAATTTCTCTTATGAATATAGATGCAAAAATTCTCAATAAAATTCTAGCAAATCGAATCCAAGTGCTTATCAAAAAAATAATCCATCACGACCAAGTGGGCTTCATCCCAGAGATGCAGGGATGGTTTAACATACGCAAATCTATAAATGTAATTCATCACATAAATAGAAGCAAAAATAAAGACCATATGATACTATCAATAGATGCAGAAAAAGCATTCGACAAAATTCAACACCCTTTTATGATAAGAACACTCAAAAAAATAGGCATAGACGGGGCCTATCTAAAAATGATACAAGCCATATATGACAAACCCACAGCCAACATCATACTGAATGGGGAAAAACTGAAAGCATTCCCACTTCGAACTGGAACCAGACAAGGCTGCCCACTGTCCCCATTACTTTTCAACATAGTATTGGAAGTCCTTGCAAGAGCTATCAGGCAAGAAAGCAGAATCAAGGGAGTCCAAATAGGGACAGAAGAGATCAAACTCTCACTCTTTGCTGATGATATGATGTTATATCTAGAAAACCCCAAGATTTCAACCAAGAGACTCCTGGAATTGATTAATGAATTCAGCAAAGTCTCAGGATACAAAATCAATACACACAAATCAGAGGCATTCATATACGCCAATAACAGTCAAACGGAGAACCAAATTAAGGACTCAATACCCTTCAAAATAGCAACAAAGAAAATAAAATATCTAGGAATATATCTAACTAAGGAAGTAAAGGACCTCTATAGGGAGAACTATGAAACTCTGAGGAAGGAAATCGCAGAACATGTAAATAGGTGGAAAACCATACCATGCTCATGGATCGGTAGAATCAACATTGTTAAAATGTCTATACTGCCCAAAGTTATCTACAGATTCAATGCAATCCCTATTAAACTACCAACATCTTTTTTCACAGACATAGAAAAAATAATTTTACGCTTTGTATGGAATCAGAGAAGACCCCGTTTAGCAAAAGCAATATTAAACAACAAAAACAAAATGGGAGGTATTAATTTGCCAGACTTCAAACTTTACTACAAGGCTGTGGTTCTAAAAACAGCCTGGTACTGGCACAAGTGCCGAGACACAGACCAGTGGAACAGAACAGAAAATCCAAATATAAAACCATCCTCATATAGCCATCTAATCTTTGACAAAGCAGAAAAAAACATACTCTGGGGAAAAGATTCCTTATTTAATAAATGGTGCTGGGAAAACTGGATATCCATATGTAGAAGACTAAAACAGGACACACAGCTCTCACCCCTCACAAAAATCAAATCACGGTGGTTAACAGACTTAAACCTTAGGTCAGAAACTATTAGAATTCTAGAAGAAAATGTAGGTAAGACTCTTACAGACATTGGCCTAGGCAAAGAATTTATGAGGAAGACCCCTAAGGCAATCACAGCAGCAACAAAAATAAATAAATGGGACCTGATCAAATTAAAAAGCTTCTGCACAGCCAAAGAAACAGTCACAAGAGTAAATAGACAACCTACAGAATGGGAAAAAATTTTCGCATACTACACGTCAGATAAAGGACTGATAACAAGAATCTATTTAGAACTCAGGAAAATTAGTAAGAAAAAATCGAACAACCCTATCAAAAAGTGGGCAAAGGACATGAATAGAAATTTTTCAAAAGAAGATATAAAAATGGCTAACAAACATATGAAAAAGTGTTCAACATCTCTAATCATCAGGGAAATGCAAATCAAAACCACAATGAGATATCACTTAACTCCAGTGAGAACGGCCTTTATCAAAAAGTCCCAAAACTATACATGTTGGCGTGGGTGTGGAGAGACAGGTACTCTCATACACTGCTGGTGGGACTGTAAACTAGTGCAGCCCCTGTGGAAAGCAATGTGGAGATACCTTAAACAGATTCAAGTAGACCTACCATTCGATCCAGCAATCCCATTACTGGGCATCTACCCAGAAGAACAAAAGTCATTCTATAAAAAAGACACCTGCACCCGAATGTTTATAGCAGCACAATTCACAATCGCAAAAATGTGGAAACAACCCAAATGCCCATCGATTCATGAATGGATTAGCAAAATGTGGTATATGTATACCATGGAATATTACTCAGCTATTAGAAATGATGGCGATATGGCATCTCTTTGGTTCTCCTGGAGTGAGCTGGAACCCATTCTATTAAGTGAAGTATCCCAAGAATGGAAAAACAAGCACCACATGTACTCACCAGCAAACTGGTTTCCCTGAGAGCACATTTGGGATTCACACCAATAGGGTATTGGACAGAGGTCAGGGCTGGGTGGAAGGGATGGGTGTATACCTACTTGATGAGTGCGATGCGCACTGCCTGGGGAATGGACACGTTTGAAGTTCTCTCGGGGGGGGGGGATGGGGTGGAGGGAGGGGAGGAGTGCACACCTACATGATGAGAGTGATGTGCACTGTCTAGGAAATGGACACAACTAAAGCTCAGACTCGGGGGGATGGGGAGGCATGGGCAATGTATATAGCCTGATCTTTTGTACCCCCTTGATGAGCTGAAAAACAAACAAAATAAAAAGAAAAAAAAAAAAAAAAAAAAAAAAAAAGTTAAGGGGCTAAGTTAGGGTTACGGGGAGGTTTATGTTTTAAGGTGAGCAATAGGATCAGGGTTAGGTGTTATATTCAGGGTGAGGGTTATCTGTTAGGGGTAGTGTTTATACTTAGCGTACGGGCCCTGTCTGCACTGGGCGGGGGGCGGGGGTTAGGGGGATGGGATTGTCCCCGGGAACACACTCTATCGTACGCTGGGTATGGGCTCCTGGGTTTCATGCAGGACACAGTGGCAGAGCCCCCTTTTACTCATGGCATGGGAGGATTGTAGGCTTTCTAAACTCTGAGAAAGCAAGAACTCTGAGAATTAGATTTAGGGGTAGGATTCTGGTAATGTTTAGGGATGAAGATTAGTGTCAGGGTGGGGTCTTGGGTTAGGGGTTGGGGTTAAAGGTTAGTGTTAGGTTTAACAGTTACAGTTAGGTTTACGGTTAAGTCTCAGGGTTCGGGTTAAGGTTTGGGTTTAGCGTTTGGCACAGGGGTAGGCTTCAGTGTTAGCTTCATGGTTAAAGATTAGGAGTAGGGTTAGTGTGAGGGTTAAGGGTAAGGGTCAAGATTAAGGGTTCAGGTTGGGGTTAGGCTTAGGTTTAGGGTTAGGGGTCAAGGGTCAGGTTTAGGGTTAAGTGTTGGGCTTAGGGTTGGGGTTTAGTGTTAAGTTTATCGTTAAGGATTAGGGTTAGGGTCAGGGTTAAATGCTTGGGTGCGGGTAATGGTTAGGGTCAGGGTTAAGGTTTATGGATAGGGTTAGTGTTAAGGGTTTACGGGTAGGTTTAGGGTTCAGGGTTAGAGTTAGCATTAGGGCTTAAGGTTAGGATTAGGTGGTAGGTTAGATTTTAGGGTTAGATCTAGGCGTTAGAGTAAGGGTTAAGAGATAGGGTTAGGTTTAATGCTTAGGATTAGGTTTAGGGTTTGGGGTTAAAGTAAGTGTTAGGGGTTAGGTTGAAGGATCAAAGGTTAGTGTTATTTTTAGCTGTAGTGTTAGGGTTAGGGATAAGGGATAAGGTTGGCGTGAGGGTTTTCCTTACTGTTAGGGTTAAGGGTCAGGCTTAGATTAAAGGTTAAGGTTAGGGTCAGCGTTAAGGGTTAGGGTGAGGGTTAACGGTTACGGTAAAGGTTAAGCGTTAGTGTTAGGGATTAGCGATTAGGGTTTTTGGTAAGTGTTAGGGTTAGGAGTTAGTGTTTTATGAAGGGGTATGGTTAGAATTAGGATTGGGATTAGTGTTAGGGTTAGGTTTAGGAGTTAGGTTTAGGGTAAAAGGATAGGATTAGCGTTAAGGGTTGGGCTCAGGTTTAGGGTTAAAGTTTAGTGTTAGGGTTAATGTTTAGTGTTATGGTCCAGTTTAAGTGTTAGGGTGAGGGTTAACGGTTAGGATTAGGCTTAGAGGTTGGGGATATAGTGAGGGTTCAGTGTTAGGGTTAGGTTTAGGGTTCAGGGTTAAGGTTAGCTGTAGGGGTTATGGTTAGGGTTAGGTGTTAGGTTAGTGTCAGGGTTAGGTCTAGTCGTGAGGGTAAGGTTTAGGGTTAGCTTTAAGAGCTAGGGTTAGGTTTAATGGATAGGATTAGGATTAGGGTTAAGGGTTAGGGTAAGGCTTAGGGGTTAGGGTGAAGGGTTAAGGGTTTTTGTTAGGCATAGCGTTGGGGTTAGAAGTAAGGGTTACTGTCAGTGTTAGGGTTGTAGGCAGGGTTACGGTTAGAGTTAGCGGTTTAGAATTAGGGTTAGGGATTAGGTGTTACAGTGACGACTAGGAGATAGGGTTAGAATTATGGGATAGGGGTTGTTCTCAGGGAATGGGTTATGCACTAACGTTAGGATAAGAGGTTAAAGTTAGGCTCACGGTGAGGTTTACGTGTTAAGGGGAGAAATAGGAACAGGGTTAGGTGTTATGTTCACGGTGAGGGATATCTGTTACAGGTATTGTTTATGCTTAGCGCACGGGCCCTGTCTGCCTTAGGCGGGGGTGGGGGGAGGTTAGGGGACTGGGATTGTCACCAGGATCCCACTGTATCGTACTCTGGGTAGGGGCCCGTGGGTTTGATGCAGGACATAGTGGTAGAGCCTCCTTTCACGCATGGCATGGGAAGATTGCAGGCTTTCTAAACTCTAAGAAAGCAAGAAGTCTGAGAATTAGATTTAGGGTTAGGATTATGGTTAGGGTTAAGGATGAAGTTTAGTGTTAGGGTGAGGGCTTAGGGTTAGGGATTAGGGTTAGGGTTAAAGGTTACTCTTAGGTTTAACGGTTAAAGTTCGGTTTAGGGTTGAGGTTTACGGTTAGGGTTAAGATGAGGGGTTAGGGTTTGGTAAAGGGTTAGGGTTAGGTACAGGGTTAGGGTTAAGTGTTAGGTTTACGGTTGAAGATTAGGATTAGGGTTAGGATTAAAGGTTAGCGTGAGAGTTAACGGTTAGGGTTAAGGTTAAGTTTTAGGGTTAGGGTTTAGGTTTAGGGTTAAGGGTTAGGGTTAGCTTTAGGGTTCGAGTTATGTGTTAGGGTTTGTGTTAGAGGTTAGGGTTAGGTTTACTGGTCACGGTTAGGGTTACGTTTAGGGGTTAGCATTAGGGTTAAGGATTAGGTTTAGGGTAAGGGTTTAGAGTTAGTGTTGGGCTTTAGGCTCGGGGCTTAGGTTCAGGGTCAGGGGTTAGGGTTGGTGGTAGGGCTTAGATTTATTGGTCAGTTTAAGGGCACAGGACCTGGTTAATCTACGGTGAGAGGGGTGCGGTCGGAGTCATCACGAAAGCACAACATCATTCCCTGGGCCCTGGGACAAGACCTACATGCAGGACTCAGGCGGAACCTCATCTCACACATGGCATGGCTGTATTGTAGGCTTGCTTCACTCGGGAATGGAAGTAGTGTGAGAATTAGGGTTAGGGTTGGGGTTAGGGGTTTCGAGTTAGGGGTTAGGCTTGGAGTCAGGGTTAGGTGCTAGGGATTAGTGGTTAGGGTTAGAGTTAGTGTTACGGGTTAGGTGTTAACTCTGGTTTAGGGGGCCAGGGTAAGGTTTAGGTTTGGAGTTAGCGTTAGGGTTAGGCGTTAGGGTTAAGGGATAGGGTTAGGGTTAAGGGTTAGGCTTAGGGTAAGGGTTCAGGTTTAGGGTTAGGGTCAGGGTTATGGGTTAGGGTGAGGGTTAACAGTTAGGGATAGGGTTAGGGGGTTAGGGATAGGATTAGGGTTAAGGGTTAGGTTTATGGTTCAGGTTTAAGGTTAACATTAGGGGGTTAGGGTTAGTGTTAACTGTAAGTCAGTGTTAGGGTTAGATCTCTAGGCATTAAGGTAAAGGTTAGGTTTAAGGTTAAGTGTTAGGGTTATGTTTAATGGTTAGGCTTGGGATTAGGTTTAAGTGTTAGGGTTAAGGTTAGGGGTTATGACTAAGGATCAACGGTTAGAGTTATTTTTATGCGTAGGGTTAGGGTAAGGTGTTAGGGTTAGTGTTAGTGTTGTTGGTAGGGTTAAGGTTAGGGTTGGCGTTTCAGAATTCGGGATCAGGTGTTATGGTTATGGCTAGGAGTTAGCGTTAGAATTACAGTATATTGCTTTTTCTCAGGGTGTCATGCATTAACGTTAAGATAAGGTGTTAAAGTTAGGGTTATGGTGAGCTTTACCTCTTAAGGTGAGCAGTATGATCAGGGTTAGGTGTTATGTTCTGGGTTAGTCTTATGGGTGAGGGGTAGGGTTTATGCTCTGGGCACGGGCCCTGTATGCACTAGGAGGCAAAGATAAGGGTCTGTGATGGTCGCTGGTAACCTACTCTATCGTATGCAGTGTATGGGCCTCTGGTTTCCTGCAGGACACTGTCGCAGAGCGGGCTTTCATGCATGGCTTAGTAGGATTGTAGGCTTTCAAAACTCTGAGAAAGCAAGAAGTCTGAGAATTAGATTTCGGGTTAGGATTACGGCACGGTTTAGGGATGAAGATTAGTGTTAGGGTGAGGGCTTAGGGTTAAGGGTTAGGGTTAGGGTTAGGGTTGATGGTAGGTTGAAGTTTAGGGTTGGCACTTTAGAATATGGATGAGGTGTTATGGTTATGGCTAGGGGTTAGGTTTAGAATTATGGGATAGGGCTTCTTCTTTGGGTGCTATGCATTAACGTTAAGTTAAGGGGCTAAGTTAGGGTTACGGGGAGGTTTATGTTTTAAGGTGAGCAACAGGATCAGGGTTAGGTTTTATGTTTGGAGTTAGGGTTATCTGTTAGGGATAGTGTTTTTGCTTAGTGCACGGGCCCTGTCTTCACCAGGAGGGGGGGGGTTAGGGACTAGGATTGCCACTGGGAACCTGCTCTATCATGCACTAGTTATGGGCCCCCAGGTTTCTTGCAGGACACAGTGGCAGAGCCTCCTTTTACTCATGACATGGGAGAATTGTAGGCTTTCTAAACTCTGAGAAAGCAAGAAGTCTGAGAATTAGATTTAGGGGTAGGTTTATGGTAATGTTTAGGGATGAAGGTTAGTGTTAGGGTGCGTTCTGAAGGTCAGTGGTTAGGGTTAAAGGTTAGTGTTAGGTTTAACCGTTACAGTCAGGTTTATGGTTATGTTTTAGGGTTAGGGTTAAGGTTAAGGTTTAGCGTTTGGTACAGTGTTAGGCTTAAGTTTTAGCTTTAGGGTTAAAGATTAGGATTAGGGTTAGGGTTAAGGGCTAGTGTGAGGGTTAATGATAAGGATCAAGACTAAGGGCTAGGGTTTTTGTTAGTGTTAGGAATAAGTCTTCGTGTAGGCTTTAGGGTTAGCGTTAAGTGTTATGGTTAGGGTTAGGTTTAGGGTTCATGGTTAGTGTTATGTTTAGGGGTTAGTGTTAGGGTTAGGGATTAGGTTTAGGGTAAGGTTTTAGAGTTCGTGTTCAGCGTTACGGTCGGAGCTTATGTTTACGGTTAGGGGTTAGTGTTAGTGTTAGGGCTGAGATTTAGCTTTTAGTTTAAGGGCACAGGACCTGTTTTATCTACGGTGAGAAGGGTGCTGTCGGAGTCTCCACGAAAGCACAAAATCGTTCCCTGATCCTTGGGAAAGGACCTACATGCAGGACTCAGGTGGAGCCTCATCTCACGCATAGTATAGCTGTATTGTAGGCTTGCTTCACTCTGAGAATGGAAGTAGTGTGAGAATCAGGGTTAGGGTTTGGGTTAGGGGTTTGGAGTTTGGGATTATGGTTCGAGTCAGGGTTAGGTCCTAGGGATTAGGAGTTAGGGTTAGTGTTAGGGATAGGGGTTAGTTGTTGGGTTTGGGTTAGGGTGCTAGGGTTAGGTTTAGGGTTGGGGTTAATATTAGGGTTAGCGTTTAGGGTTAAAGGATAGGATTATGGTTAAGGGTTTGGCTTAGGGTTAGGGTTAAGGGTTAGTGTTAAGGTTTAGGGTTAAGTTCAGGGTTACGTGTTAGGGTGAGGGTTAACAGTTAGGGTTATGGTTAGGGTCTTAGGGATAGGGTTAGGGTTAGAGTTAGGGGTTAGGATTAAGGGTGAAGTGTTAGGGTTATTTTTAGGCATAGTTTTAAAGTTAGCGGCTAGGGTAATGTTTGGTTTGATGGTAGGTTTAAGGTTAGGGTTAGCAGTTTAGAATTCGCATTAGGGATTAGGTGTTATGGTTATGGCTTGGAGTTAGGGTTAGAATTCAGAGATAGGAGTTGTTCTCAGGGTAAGTGTTATGCATTAACGTTATGATAAGGGGTTAAATTTAGGGTTATGGTGAGATTTACATTTTAAGGTGAGCAATGGGATCAGGGTCAGGTGTTATGTTCAGGGTTATGGTTAGGGGTGAGGGGTAGGGTTTATGCTTACGACTCGGGCCCTGTCTGCACTAGGCAGGGGGGGAGGGGTTTGGGGTTGCGATTGTCGTCGGGAACCCACTCTAGTGTATGCTGAGTATGGGCACTGGGGTTTCCGGCAGGACACAGTGGTAGAGCCTCCTTTTATTCATGGCATGGGAGGATTGTAGGCTTTCTAACGCTGAGAAAGCAAGAAGTCTGATAATTAGATTTAGGGTTAGGATTATAGTTAGGGTTAGGAATGAGGTTAGTGCTAGGGTGAGGGATTAGGGCTAGGGATTATGGGTAGAGTAAAGGTTAAATGTTAGAGTTAGGTTTAACGGTTACAGTTAGGTTTAGGGTTACGTTTTAGGGTGAGGGTTATGGTTAGGGGTTAGGGTTTGGTACAGGGTTAGGGTTAAGTGTTAGGTTTAGGGTTAAAGATTAGAATTTGGATTAGGGTTGACGGTTAGTGTGAGTGTTAACGGTTAGGTTTGTGTTTAAGGGTTAGGGTTAGGGTTTAGGGCTAGTGTTAAGCGTTCGTGTTAGATTTAGGGTTAGAGTAAAGTGTTATGGTTAGGGTTATGGGTTAGCATTAGGGTGAAAGGTTAAGGGTTAGGTTTATTTTCAGGCACAGGGTTAGGATTAGGTGTTAGGGTTAGTGTTACCGTTAAGGTTTTTTGTAGGCTTAAGGTTAGGTTTAGCAGTTTAGAATTAGGGTTAGGGATTAGGTGTTATGGTTATGGTAAGGAGTTAGGGTTAGAATTATGGCATAGGGGTTGGTCTCAGGGTCAGTTTTATGCTTAAAGTTAGGGTAAGCGGTTAAAGTTAGTGTTACGGTGAGCTTTACGTGTTAAGGTGAGCAATAGGATCAGGGTTAGGTTTTATGTTCAGGGTTAGGGTTATGGGTGAGGGGTAGAGTTTATACTTAGGGTTAGGGTTAGGGTTAGCGTTTAGGCTTAAGGATCAAGGGTTAGGGTAAGGGTTAGTGTTAGGGCTGTTGGTAGGGTTAAATTTAGGGTTAGCAGCTTACAATTAGGTATTAGGTTTTACAGTTATGAATAAGAGTTAGGGTTAGAATTATGGGATAGGTGTTGTCCTCAGGGTAAGTATTATTCATTAACGTTAGGATAAGGGGTTAGGGTTAGGGTTATGGTGAGTTTTACATGTTAAGGTGAGCAATAGGATCAGGGTCAGATGTTATGATCAGGGTTATGGTTATGGGTTAGGGGCAGTGTTTATGCTTAGGGCACAGGCCCTGTCTTCACTAGGTGGGGGGGCTCGGAGGCTGGGATTGTCACCAGGAACCCACTCTATCGTATGCTGGGTATGGGCCTCTGGGTTTCATGCAGGGCACAGTGGCAGAGCCTCCTTTCATGCATGGCATGGGAGGATTGTAGGCTTTCTAAACTCTGAGAAAGCAAGAAGTCTGAGAATTAGATTTAGGGTTAGGATTACGGTTAGGGTTAGGGATGAAGTTTAGTGTTAGGGAGAGGGCTTAGTGTTAGGGATTAGGGTTTGGTACAGGGTTAGGGTTAAGTGTTCGGCTTAGGGGTAAAGATTAGGATTAGTGTTAGGTTTAAGGGTTAGCTGAGGGTTAACGGTTAGGGTTAAGGTGAAGGGTTAGGGTTAGGGTTTAGGGTTAGGATTAGGGGTTCGTGTTAGGTTTAGGGTTACACTTAAGTGTTAGGGTTTAGGTTCAGGTTTAGGGTTCATGGTTAAGGTTATGTTTAGGGGTTAGGTTTAGGGGTTAGGTTTGGTGTAAGGGTATAGTGTTAGTGAAGGGAGTTTGGGTCAGGGTTTCTGTTTAGGGTAGGGGTTAGTGTTAGGACTTAGATTTAGCGATTAGTTTAAGGTCAGAGGACCTGTTTAATCTATGGTGAGAAGGGTGTGGAATCGGTCGCTGAGACACCACAGCATTGTACCCTGGGCCTTGGGCTCAGACCTACATGCAGGAATCAGGGGGAGCCTGTTCTCATGCATAGCATGGTTGTATTGTAGGCTTGGTTAACTCTTAGAATGGAAGAAGTGTGAGAATTAGGGTTATGGTTAGGGTTAGGGATTTGGGTTTAGGAGAGAGTGTTCAAATGAGGGTTAGGGGTTAGGCATTAGGGGTTAGGGTTAGTGTTAGGGTTAGGGGTTGGGGTGAGGGTTGGGTTAGGGGCTAGGGTTAGGTTTAGGGTTGGGGTTAGTGTTAGCGTTCGAGTTAGGGATTAGAGTTAGGGTTAAGGGATAGGATTAGGGTTAAGAGTTTGGCTTAGGGTTCAGGTTAAGGGTTAGGGTTATGGTTAAAGATTAGTGTTAGTTTAAACAGTTACAGTTAGGTTTAGGGTTAAATTTTAGGGTGAGGGCTTTTTAAACTCTGAGAGAGGAAGACGTCTGAGATTAAGATTTAGGGATAGGATTATGGTTAGGATTAGGGATGACGATTAGTGTTAGGGTGAGGGCTTAGGGTTAAGGGTTAGGGTTAGAGTTAGGGTTAAGGTTAGTGTTAGTTTTAACGGTTAAAGTTAGGTTTAGGGTTAAGGTTTATTGTCAGGGTTAAGGTCAGGGGTTAGGGTTTCGTACAGGGTAAGAGTTAAGTGTTAGGTTTAGGGTTAAAGATTAGCATTATGGTTAGTGTTAAAGGTTAGTGTGAGGGTAAAAGTTTAGGGTTAAGTTTAAGGGCTAGGGTTAGGGGTTAGTGTTAGGGTTAAGGGGTCTTGTTAGGTTTAGGGTTACAGTTAAGTGTTATGGTTAGTGTTAGGGGTTACGGTTAGGCTTAGGGTTCATGGTTAGTGTAACATTTAGGGGTTAGGGCTAGGGTTAAATGATAGTGTTAGAGTTAAGGCTTAGGCTTTGGGTAAAGGTTTAGGGATAGGTTTACGGGTTAGGGTTAGTGTCAGGGTTAAATGTTAGGGTGAGAGTTAACAGTTATGGTTAGGGTTATTGGTTAGGGGTTGTGTTTATGCTTAGGGCACGTGCCTTGTCTGCACTAGGCGGAGAGGTTAGGGGGCTAGCATATTCGCCGGGAAATCACTCTATCGTATGCTGGGTATTGGCCCCTGGACACAGTGGCAGGGCCTCCTTTCACACATGGCATGGGAGGATTATAGGCTTTCTAAACTCTGAGAAAGAAAAGTCTGAGAATTAGATTTAGGGTTAGGATTATGGTTAGAATTAGGGATGAAGTTTAGTGTTAAGGTGATGCCTTAGGGTTAGGGGTTAGGTTTAGGGTCAGAGTTAAAGGTCAGTGTTAGGTTTAACAGTTACAGTTAGGTTTAGCGTTAAGGTTTAGTGTTAGGGTTCAGTTTAGGGGATAGGTTTTGGTACAGGTTAAGGTTTAAGTGTTAAGTTTAGAGTTAAAGATTACAATTAGGGTTAGGTTTAAAGGTAAGTGTGAGGATTAACGGTTAGGGTTAAGCATGAGGGTTAGGGATTAGGTTTAGTGTTAAGGGTTTATGTTAGTTTAGGGTTAGAGTTAAGTGTTATGGTTAGGGTTAGGGGTTAGGGTTAGATATAGGGTGCATGGTTAGGGTTACGTTTAGGGGTTAGGGTTACGGGTTAGGTTTAGGGTGAGTGTTTGGTGTTAGTGTTGGGCATTAGGATAAGGGCTTAGGTTTAGGGTTAGCGTTTAGGTTTAGTGTTAGGGCTTAGATTTAGCGGTTAGTTTAAGGGCACAGGACCTGTTTAATCTATGGTGAGAAGGGTGCAGAATTGGTCCCCTTGACACCACACCATCGTACCTGGGCCTTGGGCCCAGATCTACATGCAGGACTCAGGCGGAGCCTCTTCTCACTCATGGCATGGCTCTATTGTAGGCTTGGTGAACTCTGAAAATGGAGGAAGTGTGAGAATTAGGGTTATGGTTATGGTTAATTGTTTGGGGTTAGGGGTTAGGGTTCGAGTGTGGTTCAGGGGTTAGAAATTAGAAGTTAGTGTTAGTGTTAGGGTTAGGGGTTAGGGGTTAGTGTTGGTTTAGGGGCTAGGGTTAGATTCAGAGTTAGGTTTAGTGTTAGGGTTAGGGTTAGGGATTATGGTTAGGGTTAGGAATTAGGGTTAGGGTTAGGCTTAAGGGATAGGATTAGGGTAAAGGCTTAAGGCTTAGGGTTAGCATTAGGGATTAGGGTTAGGGTTAAATGTTAGGGTTTTGGTCTGATTTAAGGGTTAGGGTGAGCGTTAACAGTTAGGGTTAAGGTTAATTGTTAGGATTGGGGGTTAGGCTTAAGGATTCGTATTAGGGTTAGGGTATAAGGGTGAGACTTATGTCTTATGGTTAGGGACAGGGCTTTTGGTTAGGGATAAGGGTTAGGAGTTAGGGTTACTTTTAGGCATAGGGTAGGATTAGGGGTGAGGGTTAGGGTTAGGGTTAGTGTTAGGGTTGTTGGTAGTGTTAAGGTTAGGGTTAGCAGTTTAGAATTAGGGTTAGGGATTAGGTTTTATGGTTATGGCTAAGATTTAGGGTTAGAATTATGGGATAGACGTTGTTCTCAGTGTAAGTGTTATGCATTAACTTTAGGAGATGCGGTTAAAGTTAGGGTTACAGTGTGGTCTACATGATAAGGTGAGCAGTAGGATCAGGGTTAGGTGTTACGTTCAAGGTTAGGGTTATATGTTAGGCGTACTTTTTATGCTTAGGGCACGGGCCCTGTCTGCACTAGGCGGGAGGATTAGGGGTCTAGGATTGTGGCCGAGAACTTTCTCTATCGTACACTGGGTATGGGTCCCTGGGTTTCATGCAGGACACAGTGGCAGAGCCTCTTTTCACGCATGGCATGGGAGGATTGTAGGCTTTCTAAACTCTGAGAAAGCAAGAAGTCTGAGAATTAGATTTAGGGATAGGATTATGGTTAGTGTTAAGGATAAAGTTTAGCATTAGGGTGAGGGCTTAGGGTTAGGGGTTAGAGTTACGGTCAGGGTTAAAGGTTAGTGTTAGGTTTAATGGTTACAGTTAGCTTTAGGGTCAAGTGTTAGGGTTAAGGTTAAGGTTAGGGGTTAGGTTTTGGTACAGGGTAAGGGTTAACTGTTAGGTTTAGGGTTAAAGATTACGATTAGGGTTAGGTTTAAGGGTTAGTGTGAGAGTTAACGGTTAGGGTTAAGGTTAAGTGTTAGGGTTAGTGGTTAAGTTTAGGTTTAAGTGTTCGTGTTAGGTTTAGGGTTAGAGTTAAGTGTTATGGTTAGGGTTTGGGGTTAGGGTTAGGTTTAGGGTTCATCGTTAGGGTTACGTTTAGGCATTAGGGTTATGGGTAAGGATTAGGGTAAGGGTTTAATGTTAGTGTTGGGCGTTAGGGTCAGGGCTTAAGTTTAGGGTTAAGGGTTAGTGTTAGAGTTAGCGTTAGGGCTTAGATTTAGAGGTTATTTTAAGGGCACAGGACCTGTGTAATCTATGGTGAGAAGTGTGCAGAATGGGTCATCGCCACACCACACCATCGTACCCTAGGCCTTGGGCCCAGACCTACATGCAGGTCTCAGGCAGAGCCTCTTCTCACGCATGGCATGGTTTTATTGTAGGCTTGGCTAACTCTGAGAATGGAGGAAGTGTGAGAATTATGGTTATGATTAGGGTTAGGTGTTTGGGGTTAGGGGTTAGTGTTCGCGTGAGGGTTAGGTGTTAGGGATTAGGGGTTAGGGTTAATGTTAGCATTAGGGGTTAACGGTTAGGGTTGGGTTAGGGACTAGAGATAGATTTAGGGTTGGGGTTAGGGTTAGGGTTAGGGGTTAGGGTTAGGGTTAAGGGATAGGATTAGGGTTAAGGGTTAAGGCTTAGGGTTAGCATTAAGGGATAGGGTTAGGGTTAAGGGTTAGGGTTATGGTCCGAGTTAAGGGTTAGGGTGAGGGTTAACAGTTAGGGTTAGGGTTATAAGTTAGGGATAGTGTTAGGTTTAAGGTCTAGGGTTAGGGTTAGAGGTAGCTTTACTGCTAAGATTAGGTCTCGGCATTAAGGTAAGGGTTAGTGTTAGGGTTAAGGGTTAGGGTTAGGTTTAATTGTTAGGATTAGGATCAGAATTAAGGGTTAGGCTTAGGGTTAGGGGATAGGGTTAGGGTTTAGGGTAAACTTTTAAGGTTATGTTTAGGGATAAGGTTAGGGTTAGCGTTTAAGGTTAGGGTTAGTATTAGGGTTGTTTGTAGGGTTAAGGTAATGTTTAGTGGTTAGAATTAGGGTTAGGGATTAGGGGTTACTGTTATGGCTAGGAGTTAGGGTTAGAATTAAGTGATAGGGGTTGTTGTTAGCATAAGTGTTATGCATTAATGTTAGGATAAGTGGTTAAAGTTAGGTTTACGGTGAGGTTTATGTGTTAAGGTGAGCAATAGGATCAGGGTTAGAATTATGAGTGAGGGGTAGGGTTTTGCTTAGGGTATGGGCCCTGTCTGCCCTAGGAGTGGGATTGAGGGGGATGCGATTGTCACCAGAAACCCACTCTATCGTATGCAGGGTATGGGCCCATGGGTTTCTTGTAGGACACTCTGGCAGAGCCTGATTTCACGCATGGTAAAGGAGGTTTGTAAGCTTTCAAATCTCTAAGAAAGTAAGAAGTCTGAGAATTAGATTTAAGGTTAGGATTATCGTTATGGTTAGGGATGAAGTTTAATCTTAGGGTGAGGGCTTCGGGTAAGGGGATACGGTTAGTTTTAGGGTTAAAAGTTACTGTTAGGTTTAACAGTTACAGTTAGACTTAGGGTTTAGGTTTAGGGTTAGGGTTAAGCTTAGGGGTTATGGTTTGGTACAGGGTTAGGGTTAAGTGTTAGGGTTAGGGTTAAAGATCATGACAAGGGTTAGAGTTAAGGGTTAGTTTGAGTGTTAACAGTAGGGTTAAGGATAACTTTTAGGGTTAGGGGTTAGGATTAGTGTTAGGGCTGAGATTTAGCGGTTAGTTTAAGGGCACAGGACCTGTTTAATCTATGGTGAGAGTGGTGCACAGGGTCGCTGCGACACAACACCACCGTACGCTGGGCCTTGGGCCAAGACCTACCTACAGGACTCAGGTGGAGCCTCTTCTCACGCATGACATGGCTGTATTGTAGGCTTGGTTAACTCTGAGAATGGAAGAAGTGTCAGAAATCGGGTTAGGGCTGGCTCTAGGTGTTTTTAACCCCTAACCCTAACACTAACCCCCTAATCCTAACCCTAACACTAACCCCAAGGTTAAATCTAACCTTAACCCCTACGACAACCCTAACCCTAACCCTAACCCCTCTCACTGTAGAATAAACAGGTCCTGTGCCCTTAAACTAACCACTAAATCTAAGCCCTAACATCAACCCTAACCTCTGACCCTAAACCTAAGCCCTGAGCCTAAAGCCCAACACTAACTCTAAACTCTTACCCTAAAGCTAATCCCTAACCCTAATGCTAACCTCTAAACATAACCCTAACTGTGAACCCTAAACCTAACCCTAACCTCGAGCGCTAACCATAGCACTTAACTCTAACCCTAAACCTAACATGAACCCTTAATCCTAACACTAACCCTAACCCTAACTCTTAACTTTAACCCTGACTGTTAACCTCACACTAACCTTTAAACCTAACCTTAATCGTAATCTTTAACCCTAAACCTAATATTTAACCCTAATCCTGTACCAAACCCTAAACCCTAACCTTAAACCTAACCATAAACCTTAACCCTGAACCTAACTGTAACGGTTAAAACTAAGAGTAACCTATAACGCTACCCGTAACCCCTAACTCTAAGCCTTCACCCTAATACTAACCTTGATCCTTAACCCGAACCCTAACCCTAACCCTAACCCTAAATCTAATTCTCAGTCTTCTTGCTTTCTTAGAGTTTAGAAAGCCTACAATCCTCCCATGCCATGCGTGAAAGGAGGCTCTTCCACTGTGTCCTGAATGAACCGCTGGGGCCCATAACCAGAGTACGATAGAGTGGGTTCCTGGTGACAATCCCAGCCCCCTAACCCCCCCCCCCGCCTAATGCAGACAAGGCCCGTGCCCTAAGCATAAACTCTACACCTCACCCAAAACTCTAACCCTGAAAATAACATTTAACCCTGATTCTATTGCTCACCTTAGAATGTAAACCTCACCGTAACCTGAACTTTAACCTCTTATCCTAACGTTAATGCATAACACTTACCCTGAGATTAACCCCTATCCCATAAATCTAACCCTATCTCCTAGTCATAACTGTGACAACTAATCCCTAACCCTAATTCTAAACCACTAACACTAACTGTTACCCTACGTAGTTACTGTTACGGTAACCTACTGTTACCCTAACACTGAACCTAACCCTTACTCCTAACGCCAAAGCTATGGCTAAAAATAATGCTAACCCTTGACCCTTTACCCTAACTCCTAACCCTAACCCTAATCCTAACCACTAAACCCAACCTTAGCTCTTAACCCTAACCCTAAACCTTACCCTGACGCCTAGACCTAACACTAACACTAAACTAACACCTAACCCTAATCATAACCCCTAAAGCTAACCCTAACCCTGAACCCTAAACCTAACTCTAACACTTAATACTAACTATATCCCTAACCCCTAACCCCAACCCTAACCCTAACCGTTAACCCTCACCCTAACCCTTAAACCGGACCCTAACACTAAATCTTAACCCTAAAGCTACGCCCAACCCTTAACCATAATCCTATCCCTTAACCCTAAACCTAACCCCTAACCCTAAACCTAACACTAACCCCAATCCTAATTCTAACCATAGCCCTTAATACATCACTACGCCTAACCCCTAACCCTAACCCTAACCCCTAATGCTAACCCTAACACTGAACCCTAAACCTAACCCTATCCCTAACCCTTAAACATAACTCTATCCCTAACCAATAATCCTAAGCCTAATCTTTAACCCTCACCCTAGAGCTTAACTCAAACCGTAACCCTAAGCCTAAACCCCAACCCTAACACTTAACACAAACCCTAAGCCTAAACACTTAACGCCAATCCTATCCTTTAACCCTAACACTAACCCTGATGCCTAATCCTAACCCTAACACTAACCCCAACCATAAATCTAACCCTAGCCCCTAACGCAAAACTAACCCCTAACCCTAACACTAACCCTAAATCCTAGTCCCTAACCACTAAACCTCACTTGAACCCTAACCCCTAACACCAAACCCTTAACCCTAACCATAACCCTATTTCTCACACTACTTCCATTCTCAGAGTTAACCAAGCCTAAAATACAACCATGCAATGCGTGAGTAGAGTTTCCGCATGAGTCCTGCAAGTAGGTCTGGGCCAAAGGCCCAGGATCCGATGGTGTGGTGTCGCATGGAAACATTCTGCACCCTTCTCACCATAGATTACACAGGTCCTGTACCCTTAAACTAACCGCCAAATCAAAGCCCAAACACTGACCCTAACCCCTAACCCTACCTAAGCCCTGACCCTAATGCCCAACACTAACACTAAACGCTTACCCTAAACCTAACCCCTAAATGTAACCTTAACCATGAACCCTAAACCTAACCCAAACCCCTAACCCTAACCATAACACTTAACTCTAACCCTAAACCTAACATGAACACTTAACCCTAACCCTAACCCATAAACCTAACACTTAACCTTAACCCTAACCGTTAACCCTCACACTAAACCTTAACCCTAACCCTAATCCTAATCTTTAAGCCTAAACCTAGCACTTAACCCTTACCCTGTACCAAAACCTAACCCCTAATCTTAACCCTAAGCTTAAACCTTAAAGCTTAACCCTAAACCTAACTGTAACTGTTAAACCTAACACTAACCTTTAACCCTGACCCTAACTGAAACCCCTAACCCTAAGCCCTCACCATAACAGTAACCTATATTGCTAACCCTAACCCTAATCCTAGCCCTAAATTTAATTCTCAGACTTCTTGCTTTCTCAGAGTTTACAAAGCCTACAATCCTCCCATGCCATGTGTAGAAGGAGGCTTGGCCACTGTGTCCGGCATGAAACCAAGGGGCCCATACCCAGTGTATGATAGAGTGGCTTCCGGCATCTATACCAGCCCTCTAAGCCCCCTCCTAGAGCAGAGAGGGCTCGTGATATAAGCATAAACACTACCCCTCACCCATAACCCTAACCCTGAACATCACAGCTCACCCTGATACTATTGCTCACCTTAACACATCAACCTCACCATAACTCTAACTTGAACCTGTTATCCTAACGTTAATGCATAAGACTTACCCTAAGAACAACCCCTATCCCTTAATTCTAACCCTAACTCCTAGCCACAATTGTAACACCTAATCCCTAAGGCTAATTCAAAACTGCTAAACATTACCTTATCCCTACAAACTAACCCTAACCCTAACCGCTAACCCTAACCGTACACCTAAAAATAACCGTAACACTTGACACTTAACCCTAACCCTTAACCCTGATCCTAATCCTAACAATTAAACCTAACCCTAACTCTTAAGCCTAACACTAACACGTACCCTAATGCCTAGACCTAACCCTAAGAGTAAACGTAACCCCTAACCCTAACCCTAATCCCTAATGCTAACCCTAACACTGAACCCTAATCCTAAGCCTTAAACCTAACTCTATCCTTAACCCATAACCCTAGCCCTAACCGTTAACCCCACACTAACCCTTAACTCGACCTGTAACCCTAACCCTTAAAACTAAACCTAACACTTAACGCTAACCCTAAGCCTTAACGCTTCACCCTTATCCTATCCCTTAACCCTAACCCTAACCCATAACGCTAACCCTAACCCCACTCTAAATCTAACCCTAGCCCCTAACCCAACCCTAACCCCTAAGCCCTAACCCTAGCACTAAACCCAACACCTACTCCCTAACCCCTAATCCTCACTCGAAGCTTAAGCCCTAACCCTAAGCCCTCTCCCTGACTAATCTTCATCCCTAACCCTAACCATAATCCTAACCCTAAATCTAATTCTCAGACTTCTTGCTATCTCAGAGTTTTAAAAGCCTACAATTCTCCAAAGCCATGCGTGAAAGCTGGCTCTGCCACAGTGTCCTGCATGAAACCCAGGAGCCCATACTCTGTGTACAATAGAGTGGGTTCCCGGGGACAATCACAGCCCCCTAACTCCCCCTGCTAGTGCTGACAGGGCCCATGCCCTAAGCAAAAACCCTGCACCTCACCCATAACCCTAACCCTGAACATAACACCTAACCCTGATGTTATTGTTCACCTTAACACGTAAACCTCACTGTAACCCTAACTTTAACCCCTATCCTAATGTTATTGCATAACACTTACCCTAAGAACAAACCCTATCCCTTAATTCTAAGCCTAACTCCTAGCATAACCGTAACACCTAATCCCTAACCTTAATTCTAAACTGCTAAACATTACCTTCACCCTACAAACAACCCTAACACTAACCCTAACTCTAACCGCTAACCCTAACCCTAACCATTACCCTGATCATAATCCTAACAATTAAACCTAACCCTAATTCTTAACCCTAACACGAACCATTACCATAATGCCTAGACCTAACCCTAACTGTAACCCTAACCCCTAACCCTAACCCTAACCGCTAATGCTAACCCTAACCCCGAACCCTAAACCTAACCCTAACCCTATCCCTTAAACCTATTACTATCCCTAAACCATTACCCTAATCGCAACTGTTAACCCTCACTCTCACCCTTAACTTGGACCGAAACCCTAACCCTTAACCCTAACCTTAACCCTTACTGCTAATCTTAAGCCTTCACCCTTTACCTTAATCCTATCTTGTAAGCCTAACCCTAACGCTGACCCCTAACCCACCTGAACATTAACCCTAAACCTAAATCTAACGCTAGCCCCTTACAAAAACCTAACACCTAACCCCTGACACACTAATCCTAACTTCTAATTCCTAACCACTAAACTTCACTCAAACCCAAACCTCTAACCCCAAACACATAACCCTAACCATAACCCTAATTCTCACACTTCCTTCGTTCTCAGAGTTGACCAAGCCTACAATAGAGCCATGCCACGAGTGAGAAGAGGCTCTGCCTGAGTCCTGCATGTAGGTCTGGGCCCAAGGCCCAAGTACGATGGTGTGGTGTTGAGGCGACCCAGTCTGCACCCTTCCCACCATAGATTAAACAGAGCATGTGCCCTTAAACTAACCACTAAATCTAAGCCCTAACACTAAACCTAAATCCTAACCCTAAACCTCGGCCCTTATCCTAACGCCCAACAGTAACACTAAACACTCGCCCTAAACTTAACCCGTAACCCGAACCCCTAAATGTAACCCTAACCATGAACCCTAAACCTAACCCTAACCTCTAGCCATAACCATAACACTTAACTCTAAACCTAAATGTTACACGAAGCCTTATTCCTAACCCTAAGCCCAACCCTAACCCTTAATCTTGAACCTTACCATTAACCCTCACACTAACCCTTAACCCTAACCCTAATCCTAATCTTTAACCATAAAGCTAACACTGAAGCCTAACCCTGTGTCAAACGATAAAACCAAACCTTAACCCTAACCCTGAAACTTAACCATAAACGTAACTGTAACTGTTAAAAATAACACAAACCTTTAACCCTAACCCCTAACCCTAAGAGCCCACCCTAACACTAATCTTCCTCGCTAAACATTACCATAATCCTACCCCTAAATCTAATTGTCAGACTTCTTGCTTTCTCAGAGTTTAGAAAGCCTAAAATCCTCCCATGCCATGAGTAAAAGGGGGCTCTACCACTGTGTCCTGCATGTAACCCAGGAGCCCATATCCAGCGTACGATAGAGTGGGTTCCCGGGGACAATCCCATCCCCCTAACCCCAGCCCCCCGCCCAGTGCAGACAGGGCCTGTACGCTAAGTATAAACACTACCCCTAACAGATAACCCTCACCCTGAATATAACACCTGACCCCGATCCTATTGCTCACCTTAAAACATAAACCTCCCCGTAACCCTAACTTATCCCCTTATCTTAACCTTAATGCATAACACCCTGAGAAGAAGCCCCATCCCATAATTCTAATCCTAATCCCCAGCCATAACCATAAGACCTCATCCCTAATTCTAAAATGCCAACCCTAAACTTCACCCTACAAACAACCCTAACCCTAACCCTAACCTCTAACCCTAAGCCCTCACCCTATCACTAATCTTCATCCCTAAACCGTACCGTAATCCTAACCCGAAATCTAATTCTCAGACTTCTTGCTTTCTCAGAGTTTTGAAAGCCTACAATCCTACTAAGCCATGCATGAAAGCCGGCTCTGCCACAGTGTCCTGCAAGAAACCCAGAGGACCATACACAGCGTACGATAGAGTGGGTTCCCAGCGACCACAACCGAACCCTAACATCGATTCCTAGGGCATACAGGGCCCATGCCCTAAGCATAAACACTACCCCTCACCCATAACCCTAACCCAGAACATAACACCTAACCCTGATCCTACTGCTCACCTTAACACGTAAACCTCACCGTAACCCTAATTTTAACCCCATATAGTAACGTTAATGCATGACACCCTGAGAACAAGCCCTATACTGTAATTCTAACCCTAACTCCTAGCCATAAGCATAACACCTAATCTCTAATTCTGAAACACCAACCCTAACCTTAACCCTACCAACAACACTAACACTAACCCTAACCCCTTACCCTAACCCTACGTCTAAAAATAACCGTAACCGTTGATCCTTAGTCATAACCCCTAACCTTAACCCTAACCCTTAACCCTAATCCCAATCCTAACCATTAAACATAACCCCAACTCTTAACCCTAAATCTAACCTTTACCTTAATGCCTAGAGTTCTAACCCCAACACTGACCTACAGTTAGAAGTAACACAAACCCATAATGCTAACCTTAAACCTGAACAATAAACCTAATCCTTAACAATAACACCCTAACCCTAACCCTAACCCTGAACCCTGACCCTAACCCTAAACCTTAACCCTAACCCTGAACCCTAACCCTAAGCCTTCACTTAACCCTAACCCTATCCATTAACCCTAACCGCTAACGATAACACTAACCCCAACCCTAAACCTACCCCTGGCCCCCTAACCCAGAATTAACACCGAACCCGTAACACTAACTCTACCCCTAACCACTAGCACCTAACCCTGACTCGAAACCGAACCCCTAACTCGAAACCCCTAACCCCAACCCTAACCTTAATTCTCACACTACTTCCATTCCCGAGTGAAGCAAGCCTACAATACAGCCATGCCATGTGTGAGATGAGGCTCCGCCTGAGTCCTGCATGTAGGTCTTGTCCCAGGGCCCAGGGAATGATGTTGTGCTTTCGTGGTGACTCCGACCACACCCCTCTCACCGTAGATTAACCAGGTCCTGTGCCCTTAAACTGACCGCTAAATCTAAGCCCTACCACCAACCCTAACCCCTGACCCTGAACCTAAGCCCCGAGCCTAAAGCCCAACACTAACTCTAAACCCTTACCCTAAACCTAATCCCTAACCCTAATGCTAACCCCTAAATGTAACCCTAACCGTGAACAGTAAACCTAACCCTAACCTCTAACACAAACCCTAACACATAACTCTAACCCTAAAACTAACCCTAACCCTTAACCCTAAACCTAAATCCTAACCCTAACCCTTAACCTTAATCTTAACCGTTAACTCTGATGCTAACCTTTAATCCTAACTCTAATCCTAATCTTCAAACCTAAACCTAACACAACCCTAACCCTGTACCAAAACCTAACCCCTCATCTTAACCCTATCCGCAAACCTCAACCCCAAAACGAACTGTAACCGTTAAACCTAACAGTAACCTTAAACCGTAACCCTAATCTGTAACCCTATCCCCTCACCATAACACTACACTTCATCCTGAACCCTAACCATAATCCTAACCCTAAATCTAATTCTCAGACTTCTTGCTTTCTTAGAGTTTAGAAAGCCTGCAATCCTCCCATGCCATGTGTGAAAGGAGGCTCTACCACTGTGTCCTGCATGAAACCCACGGGCCCATACCCAGAGTCCGATACAGTGTGTTCCCGGTGACAATCCCAGCCCCCTAACCTCCCCCCAGCTTAATGCCGACAGGGCCCGTGCGCTAAGCATAAATGATACCTTTAACAGATAACCCTAACCCTGAACATGGCAACTAACCCTGTTCCTATTTCTCCCCTTAACACGTAAACCTCACCGTGAGACTAACTTTAACCTCTTAACGTAACGTTAATGCATAACCCATTCCCTGAGAACATCCCGTATCCCATAATTCTAACCCTATCTCCTAGTCATCACTGTAACACCTAATCCCTAACCCTAATTCTCCACCGCTAAGCCTAACTGTAACGCTGCCTACAACCCTAACACTGACAGGAACCCTTAGTTCTAACCCCAACGCTATGCCTAACAAAAGCCCTAACCCTTCACCCTTCACCCTAACCCCTAAGCATTACCCTAACCTTTAACCGTAATCCTAATCCTAACCATTAAACCTAACCCTAGCTCTTAAAGCTAACCCTAAACCTTACCCTCACGACTAGACCTAACCCTGACACTAACCTAACACCTAACCCTAACCATAACCCCTAAAGCTAACCCTAACCCTGAACCCTAAACCTAACCCTAACACTGAACCTTCTCTATATCCCTAACCCCTAAGCCTAATCCTAACTGTTAATCCTCACCCTAACACTTAAACTGGACCATAACACTAAACATTAACCCTAACACTAAACTTTAACCCTAACCATAAGCCCAACACTTAACCCTAATCCTATCCCCTAACCCTAAGACTAACCCTAAACCTAACCCTAACCCCAACCCTAACCCTTAATCTTGACCCTTACCATTAACCCTCACACCAACCCTAATCCTAATCTTTAACCATAAAGCTAACACTGAAGCCTAACCCTGTGCCAAACGCTAAACCCAAACCTTAACCCTAACCCTGAAACTTAACCATAAACCTAACTGTAACTGTTACACCTAACACTAACCTCTAACCCTAACCCCTAACCCTAAGACCCCACCTTAACACTAACCCTAACCCTAAACATTATCATAATCCTACCCCTAAATCTCATTCTCGGACTTCTTGCTTTCTTAGAGTTTAGAAAGCCTAAAATCCTCCCATGCCATGAGTAAAAGGGGGCTCTGCAGCTCTCTCTTGCATGAAACCAGGAGCCCATACCTAGCGTATGATAGAGTGGGTTCCCGGGGACAATCCCATCCCCCTAACCCCAGCCCCCCGCCCAGTGCACACAGGGCCTGTACGCTAAGTATAAACACTACCCCTAACAGATAACCCTCACCCTGAACATAGCACCTGACCCTGATCCTATTGCTCACCTTAAAACATAAACCTCCCCGTAACCCTAACTTATCCCCTTATCTTAACCTTAATGCATAACACCCTGAGAAGAAGCCCTATCCCATAATTCTAATCCTAACCCCTAGCCATAACCGTAACACCTCATCCCTAATTCTAAAATGCCAACCCTAACCTTCACCCTGCCAACAACCCTAACCCTAACCCTAACCCCTAACCCTAAGCCCTCACCCTATCACTAATTTTCATCCCTAAACCGTACCGTAATCCTAACCCTAAATCTAATTCTCAGACATGCTTTCTCAGAGTTTTGAAAGCCTACAATCCTACTAAGCCATGCATGAAAGCCCGCTCTGCCACAGTGTCCTGCATGAAACCCAGAGGCCCATACACTGCGTACGATAGAGTGGGCTCCCAGCGACCATCACAGACCCCTAACTTCGCCTCCTAGTGCATACAGGGCCCGTGCCCTAAGCATAAACCCTACCCCACACCCATAACCCTAACCCAGAACATAACACCTAACCCTGATCCTACTGCTCACCTTAACACGTAAACCTCACCCTAACCCTAACTTAACCCCTTATCTTAACGATAATGCATGACACCCTGAGAACAAGCCCTATACCGTAATTCTAACCCTAACTCCTAGCCATAACCATAACACCTAATCCCTAATTCTGAAACGCCAACCCTAACCTTAACCCTACCAACAACACTAACACTAACCCTAAAACACTTACCCTAACCCTACGCCTAAAAATAGCCCTAACCATTGATCCTTAGTCATAACCCCTAAAGCTTAACCCTAACCCTTAACGCTAATCCCAATCCTAACCATTAAACATAACCCTACTTAACCCTAACCCTAACCTATACGCTAATGCCTAGAGATCTAACCCCAACACTGACCTACAGTTAACACTAACCCTAACCCCTAATCCTAACCTTAAACCTGAACCATAAACCTAACCCTTAACCCTAACCCTATTCCTAACCCCCTAACCCTAACCCTAACTGTTAAGCCTCACCCTAACACTTAACCCTGACTCTAACCCTAAACCTTAACCCTAACCCTGAACCCTAACCCTAAGCCTAACCCTTAACCCTAACCCTATCCCTTAACCCTAAACCCTAACCCTAATGCTAACCCCAACCCTAAACCTAACCCTGGCCCCCAACCCAGACTTAACACCTAACCCCTAACACTAACTCTAAACCTAACCACTAATCCCTAGCACCTGACCCTGACTCGAAACCTAACCCCTAACTCGAAACCCCTAACCCCAAACCTAACCCTAATTCTCACACTACTTCCATTCCCAGAGTGAAGCAAGCCTACAATACAGCCATGCCATGTGTGAGATGAGGCTCTGCCTGAGTCCTGCATGTAGGTTTTGTCCCAAGGCCCAGGGAATGATGTTGTGCTTTTGTGGTGACTCCGACCACACCCCTCTCACCGTAGATTAACCAGGTCCTGTGCCCTTAAACTGACCGCTAAATCTAAGCCCTACCACCAACCCTATCCTCTGACCCTGAACCTAAGCCCCGAGCCTAAAGCCCAACACTACCTCTAAACACTTACCCTAAACCTAATCCCTAACCCTAATGCTAACCCCTAAACGTAACTCTAACCACGAACAGTAAACCTAACCCTAACCTCTAACACAAACCCTAACACATAACTCTAACCCTAAAACTAACCCTAACCCTTAACCCTAAACCTAAACCCTAACCCTAACCCTTAACCTTAATCTTAACCGTTAACTCTCATGCTAATCTTTAATCCTAACCCTAATCCTAATCTTCAACCCTAAACCGAACACAACCCTAACCCTGTACCAAACCCTGACCCCTCATCTTAACCCTATCCGCAAACCTCAAAACCAAAACGAACTGTAACCGTTAAACCTAACAGTAACCTTAAACCGTAACCCTAATCTGTAACCCTATCCCCTCACCATAACACTACACTTCATCCTGAACCCTAACCATAATCCTAACCCTAAATCTAATTCTCAGACTTCTTGCTTTCTTAGAGTTTAGAAAGCCTGCAATCGTCCCATGCCATGCGTGAAAGGAGGCTCTACCACTGTGTCCTGCATGAAATCAACGGGCCCATACCCAGAGTCCGATACAGTGGGTTCCCGGTGACAATCCCAGCCCCCTAACCTCCCCCTAGCCTAATGCCGACAGGGCCCCTGCGCTAAGCATAAATGATACCTTTAACAGATAACCCTAACCCTGAACATGGCACCTAACCCTGTTCCTATTTCTCCCCTTAACACGTAAACCTCACCGTGAGCCTAACTTTAACCTCTTAACGTAACGTTAATGCATAACCCATTCCCTGAGAACATCCCCTATCCCATAATTCTAACCCTATCTCCTAGTCATCACTGTAACACCTAATCCCTAACCCTAATTCTCCACCGCTAAGCCTAACCGTAACGCTGCCTACAACCCTAACACTGACAGGAACCCTTAGTTCTAACCCCAACGCTATGCCTAACAAAAGCCCTAACCCTTCACCCTTCACCCTAACCCCTAAGCATTACCCTAACCTTTAACCGTAATCCTAATCCTAACCATTAAACCTAACCCTAGCTCTTAAAGCTAACCCTAAACCTTACCCTCACGACTAGACCTAACCCTGACACTAACCTAACACCTAACCCTAACCATAACCCCTAAAGCTAACCCTAACCCTGAACCCTAAACCTAACCCTAACACTGAACCTTCACTATATCCCTAACCCCTAAGCCTAATCCTAACTGTTAACCCTCACCCTAACACTTAAACTGGACCATAACACTAAACATTAACCCTAACACTAAACTTTAACCCTAACCATAAGCCCAACACTTAACCCTAATCCTATCCCCTAACCCTAAGCCCTAACCCTAAACCTAACCCTAACCCCAACCCTAAACCTTAATCTTGACCCTTACCATTAACCCTCACACTAACCCTAATCCTAATCTTTAACCATAAAGCTAACACTGAAGCCTAACCCTGTGCCAAACGCTAAACCCAAACCTTAACCCTAACCCTGAAACTTAACCATAAACCTAACTGTAACTGTTACACCTAACACTAACCTCTAACCCTAACCCCTAACCCTAAGACCCCACCTTAACACTAACCCTAACCCTAAACATTATCATAATCCTATCCCTAAATCTAATTCTCGGACTTCTTGCTTTCTTAGAGTTTAGAAAGCCTAAAATCCTCCCATGCCATGAGTAAAAGGGGGCTCTGCAGCTCTCTCTTGCATGAAACCAGGAGCCCATACCTAGCGTATGATAGAGTGGGTTCCCGGGGACAATCCCATCCCCCTAACCCCAGCCCCCCGCCCAGTGCAGACAGGGCCTGTACGCTAAGTATAAACACTACCCCTAACAGATAACCCTCACCCTGAACATAGCACCTGACCCTGATCCTATTGCTCACCTTAAAACATAAACCTCCCCGTAACCCTAACTTATCCCCTTATCTTAACCTTAATGCATAACACCCTGAGAAGAAGCCCTATCCCATAATTCTAATCCTAACCCCTAGCCATAACCGTAACACCTCATCCCTAATTCTAAAATGCCAACACTAACCTTCACCCTGCCAACAACCCTAACCCTAACCCTAACCCCTAACCCTAAGCCCTCACCCTATCGCTAATCTTCATCCCTAAACCGTACCGTAATCCTAACCCTAAATCTAATTCTCAGACTTGCTTTCTCAGAGTTTTGAAAGCCTACAATCCTACTAAGCCATGCATGAAAGCCCGCTCTGCCACAGTGTCCTGCATGAAACCCAGAGGTCCATACACTGCGTACGATAGAGTGGGCTCCCAGCGACCATCACAGACCCCTAACTTCGCCTCCTAGTGCATACAGGGCCCGTGCCCTAAGCATAAACCCTACCCCACACCCATAACCCTAACCCAGAACATAACACCTAACCCTGATCCTACTGCTCACCTTAACACGTAAACCTCACCCTAACCCTAACTTAACCCCTTATCTTAACGATAATGCATGACACCCTGAGAACAAGCCCCATACCGTAATTCTAACCCTAACTCCTAGCCATAACCATAACACCTAATCCCTAATTCTGAAACGCCAAACCTAACCTTAACCCTACCAACAACACTAACACTAACCCTAAAACCCTTACCCTAACCCTACGCCTAAAAATAGCCCTAACCATTGATCCTTAGTCATAACCCCTAAAGCTTAACCCTAACCCTTAACGCTAATCCCAATCCTAACCATTAAACATAACCCTACTTAACCCTAACCCTAACCTATACGCTAATGCCTAGAGATCTAACCCCAACACTGACCTACAGTTAACACTAACCCTAACCCCTAATCCTAACCTTAAACCTGAACCATAAACCTAACCCTTAACCCTAACCCTATTCCTAACCCCCTAACCCTAACCCTAACTGTTAAGCCTCACCCTAACACTTAACCCTGACTCTAACCCTAAACCTTAACCCTAACCCTGAACCCTAACCCTAAGCCTAACCCTTAACCCTAACCCTATCCCTTAACCCTAACCCCTAACCCTAACGCTAACCCCAACCCTAAACCTAAACCTGGCCCCCAACCCAGACTTAACACCTAACCCCTAACACTAACTCTAAACCTAACCACTAATCCTTAGCACCTGACCCTGACTCGAAACCTAACCCCTAACTCGAAACCCCTAACCCCAAACCTAACCCTAATTCTCACACTACTTCCATTCCCAGAGTGAAGCAAGCCTACAATACAGCCATGCCATGTGTGAGATGAGGCTCTGCCTGAGTCCTGCATGTAGGTTTTGTCCCAAGGCCCAGGGAATGATGTTGTGCTTTCGTGGTGACTCCGACCACACCCCTCTCACCGTAGATTAACCAGGTCCTGTGCCCTTAAACTGACCGCTAAATCTAAGCCCTACCACCAACCCTAACCTCTGACCCTGAACCTAAGCCCCGAGCCTAAAGCCCAACACTAACTCTAAACACTTACCCTAAACCTAATCCCTAACCTTAATGCTAACCCCTAAACGTAACTCTAACCAGGAACAGTAAACCTAACCCTAACCTCTAACAGAAACCCTAACACATAACCCTAACCGTAACCCTAACCCCTAACCCAAACCCTAACCCCAACCCCTACCCCTACCCCTAACCCTAACCCCTAACCCTAACCCTAACCCCTAACCCTAACCCTAACCCCAACCCTTACCCTAACCCAACCCTACCCTACCCTACCCTAACCCTAACCCCTAACCCTAACCCTAACCCCTAACCCTAACCCCTAACCCTAACCTTAACCCCTAACCCTAACCCCTAACCCTAACCCCTAACACTTAACCCTAACCCTAACCCCTAACCCTAACCCCAACCCCAACCACTACCCCTAACCCTATCCCTAACCCCAACACCAACCCCAACCCCAAACCCCTAATCCTAACACTACCCCTAACCCCTAACCCTAACCCCTAACCCTAACCCTAACCCTAACCCCTAACCCTAACCCTACCCCTACCCCCAACCCCTAACCCTAACCCTAACCCTAACACCTAACCCTAACCCCAACCATAACCCTAACCCTAACCCCAACCCCTAACCCTAACCCTAAACCCTAACCCTAAACCCAACCCTAACCCTAACCCTAACCCCAACCCCTAACCCTAACCCTAACCTCAACCCCTAACCCTAACCCTAAACCCTAACCCTAAACCCAACCCTAACCCTATCCCTAACCCCAACCCCTAAAACCTAACCCTAACCCCAACCCCAACACTAACCCTAACCCTTAACCCTAATCCTAACCCCTAACCCTAACCCTAAACCCCTAACCCTAACCCTAACCCCTAACCCTAACCCAACCCTACCCCTAACCCTAACCCTACCCTAACCCTACCCTAACCCTAACCCTAACCCTAACCCAACCCTAACCCTAACCCCTAACCCAAACCCTAACACTAACCCTAAAACCCTAACCCTAACCCCTAACCCTAACCCCTAACCCTAACCCTACCCTAACCCTAAACCTACCCTAACCCTAACCCTAACCCTAACCCCCTAACCCAACCCTAACCCTAACCCCTAACCCAACCCTAACCCTAACCCTAACCCCCTAACACTAACCCCTAACCCTAACCCTAACCCTAACCCCTAACCCTAACCCTAACCCTAACCCCTAACCCTAACCCTAACCCCTAACCCTAACCCCAAGCCCTAACCCTAACCCTAACCTTACCCTTACCCTAACCGTAACCCTACACCTACCCTAACTCCAACCCTTACCCTAACCCCTAACCCTAACCCTAACCCCGAACCCTAACCCCAACCCCAACCCCAACCCTATCCCTAACCCTAACCCCAAACCCTAACCCTAACTCTACCCCTACCCCTAACCCTACCCCTAACCCTAAACCTAACCCCTCACCCTAACCCCTAACCCTAACCCTAACCCCTAACCCTAACCCTAATCCCTCACACTAACCCCTAACCCTAACACTAACCACTAACCCTAACCCTAACCCTTAACCCTAACCCAAACCCCAACCCTAACCCTAACCCTAACCCTACCCTAACCCTACCCTAAACCTACCCCTAACCCTAACACTAACCCTAATACTAACTCTAACCCTGAACCCTAAACCTACCCGTAACCCTTAACACTAACCCTATCCAAGAACCTTAACCCTGACCCTAACCATTGCCCTCACCCAAGCATTTAAACCTGACCCTAACCCTAATCCTTAATGATAACCCTAACACTAAACCCTAACCCTAATGCTAACCCCTAAACGTAATCATAACGTCACCAGTAAACCTAACCCTAACCTCTAACACAAACCATAGCACATAACTCTAACCCTAAAACTAACCCTAACCTTAAACCTAACCCTAAACCCTGACTCTTAACCTTAACCCTAAGCGTTAACTCTCACGCTAAACTTTAATCCTAACCCTAATCCTAATCTTCAACCCTAAACCTAACACTTAACCCTAACCCTGTACCAAACCCTAACCCCTCATCTTAACCCTAACCGTAAACCTCAACCCTAAACCAAAGTGTAACCGTTAAATCTAAGAGTAACCTTTAACCCTAACCCTAATCCCTAACCCTAAGCCCTCACCATAACGCTAAACTTCATCCTTAACCCTAACCATAATCCTAACCCTAAATCTAATTCTCAGACTTCTTGCTTTCTTAGAGTTTAGAAAGCCTCAATCCTCCCATGCCATGCGTGAAAGGAGGCTCTACCACTGTGTCCTGCATGAAACCCAGGGGCCCATACCCAGAGTATGATAGAGTGGGTTCCCGGGTACAATCCCACCCCCCTAAACTCCCCCCGCCCGCCTAATGCAGACAGGGCCCGTGCGCTAAGCATAAACAATACCTTTAACAGATAACCCTAACCCTGAACATAACACCCAACCCTCTTCCTATTTCTCCCCTTAACACGTAAACCTCACCGTGCGCCTAATTTTAACCTCTTATCCTAACGTGAATGCATAACCCATTTCCTGAGAACAACCCCTATCCCATAATTCTAACCCTATCTCCTAGTCATCACTGTGACACCTAATCCCTAACCCTAATTCTAAACCGCTAACCCTAACCGTAACCCGACCTACAACCCTAACACTGACAGTAACCCTTACTTCTAACCCCAACGCTATGCCTAACAAAAACCCTAACCCTTGACACTAACCCTTCACCCTAACCCTTAAGCCTAACCCTAACCTTTTACCCTAATCCTAATCCTAAACATTAAACCTAACCCTAGCTCTTAAAGCTAACCCTAAACCTTACCCTCACGACTAGACCTAACCCTGACACTAACCTAACACCTAACCCTAACCAGAACCCCTTAAGCTAACCCTGAACCCTATCCCTGACCCTAGCAGTAAACTTTAACCCTAAACCTAAGCCCAACCCGTAACCCTAATCCTATCCTTTTACCCTAAAACTAACCCCTAAACCTAACCCCTATACCTCACCGTAACTCTAACCCCAATCCTAATTCTAAACATACCCCTTCATAAAACACTAACTCCTAACCGCTAACCCTAACACTAACCAAAAACCCTAATCACTAATCCCTAACCCTAACGCTTAACCTTTACCCTAACCGTTAACCCTCACCCTAAATCTTAACACTGACCCTAACCTTAACCTTTAACTGTAAGCCTAACCCTTAACCCTACAGTAAGGAAGACCCTTAATGCTAATGGGATCCCTTATCCCTAACCCTAACACTACAGCTAAAAATAACCCTAACCTTGGATCCTTAAACCTAACCCCTAACACTTACTTTACCCCCAAACCCTAACCCTAATCCTAAGCATTAAACCTAACCCTATCTCTTAACCCTAACGCTAGCCCTTACCCTAACGCCTAGATCTAACCCTAAATCTAACCTACCGCCTAATCCTAACCTTAAGCCCTAATGCTAACTCTAACCCTGAACTCTAAACCTACCCGTAACACCTTAACACTAACCCTATCCGTGAACCTTAACCCTGACCCTAACCATTACCCGCACCCAAGCATTTAACCCTGACCCTAACCCTAATCCTTAATGATAACCCTAACACTAAACCCTAACCCTAAGCCCAACACTTAACCCTAATCCTATCCCTTAACCCTAACCCTAATGCTAACCCCTAAACGTAACCCTAACCGTGACCAGTAAACCTAACCCTAACCTCTAACACAAACCATAGCACATAATTCTAACCCTAAAACTAACCCTAACCCTAACCCTGAACCCAAACACTTAACCTTAACACTAAGCGTTAACTCTCACGCTAACCTTTAATCCTAACCCTAATCCTAATCTTCAACCATAAACCTAACACTTAACCTTAACCCTGTACCAAACCCTAACCCCTCATCTTAACCCTAACCGTAAATCTCAACCCTAAACCAAACTGTAACCGTTAAACCTAAGAGTAACATTTAACCCTAACCCTAATCCCTAACCCTAAGCCCTCACCCTAACACTAAACTTCATCCTTAACCCTAACCATAATCCTAACCCTAAATCTAATTCTCAGACTTCTTGCTTTCTTAGAGTTTAGAAAGCCTGGCATCCTCCCATGCCATGCGTGAAAGGAGGCTCTACCACTGTGTCCTGCATGAAACCCACGGGCCCATACCCAGAGTATGATAGAGTGGGTTCCTGGGTACAATCCCAGCCCCCCAAACTCCGCCCGCCCGCCTAATGCAGACAGGGCCCGTGCGCTAAGCATAAACAATACCTTAAACACATAACCCTAACCCTGAACATAACACCCAACCCTGTTCCTATTTCTCCCCTTAACACGTAAACCTCACCGTGCGCCTAACTTTAACCTCTTATCCTAACGTTAATGCATAACCCATTTCCTGAGAACAACCCCTATCCCATAATTCTAACTCTATCTCCTAGTCATCACTGTGACACCTAATCCCTAACCCTAATTCTAAACCGCTAACCCTAACGGTAACCCTACCTACAACCCTAACACTGACAGTAACCCTTACTTCTAACCCCAACGCTATGCCTAACAAAAACCCTAACCCTTGACCCTAACCCTTCCCCCTCACCCCTAAGCCTTACCCTAACCCTTAACCCTAATCCTAATCCTAACCATTAAACCTAACCCTAGCTCTTAAAGCTAACCCTAAACCTTACCCTCACGACTAGACGTAATCCTGACACTAACATAACACCTAACCCTAACCAGAACTCCTAAAGCTAACCCTGAACCCTATCCCTAACCCTAGCAGTAAACTTTAACCCTAAACCTAAGCCCAACCCGTAATCCTAATCCTATCCTTTTACCCTAAAACTAACCCCTAAACCTAACCCCAATACCTCACCCTAACTCTAACCCCAATCCGAATTCTAACCATACCCCTTCATAAAACACTAACTCCTAACCGCTAACCCTAACACTAACCAAAAACCCTAATCACTAATCCCTAACCCTAACGCTTAACCTTTACCCTAACCGTTAACCCTCACCCTAAATCGTAACACTGACCCTAACCTTAACCTTTAACTCTAAGCCTAACCCTTAATCCTACAGTAAGGAAGACCCTTAATGCTAATGGGATCACTTATCCCTAACCCTAACACTACAGCTAAAAATAACCCTAACTTTGGATCCTTAAACCTAACCCCTAACACTTACTTTAACCCCAAACCCTAACCCTAATCCTAAGCATTAAACCTAACCGTATCTCTTAACCCTAACACTAGCCCTTACCCTAACGCCTAGAACTAACCCTAAATCTAACCTACCGCCTAATCCTAACCTTAAGCCCTAATGCTAACTCTAACCCTAAACCTACCCGTAACCCTTAACACTAACCCTATCCGTGAACCTTAACCTGACCCTAACCATTACCCGCACCCAAGCATTTAACCCAGACCCTAACCCTAATCCTTAATGATAACCCTAACACTAAACCCTAACCCTAAGCCCAACACTTAACCCTAATCCTATCCCTTAACCCTAACCCTAACCCTAATGCTAACCCCTAAACGTAACCCTAACCGTGACCAGTAAACCTAACCCTAACCTCTAACACAAAACATAGCACATAACTCTAACCCTAAAACTAACCCTAACCCTAAACTTAACCCTAAACCCTAACTCTTAACCTTAACCCTAAGCGTTAACTCTCACGCTAACCTTTAATCCTAACCCTAATCCTAATCTTCAACCCTAAACCTAACACTTAACCCTAACCCTGTACCAAACCCTAACCCCTCATCTTAACCCTAACTGTAAACCTCAACCCTAAACCAAAGTGTAACCATTAAACCTAAGAGTAACCTTTAACCCTAACCCTAATCCCTAACCCTAAGCCCTCACCCTAACACTAAACTTCATCCTTAACCCTAACCAGAATCCTAACTCTAAATCTAATTCTCAGACTTCTTGCTTTCTTAGAGTTTAGAAAGCCTGCAATCCTCCCATGCCATGAGTGAAAGGAGGCTCTACCACTGTGTCCTGCATGAAACCCACGGGCCCATACCCAGAGTATGATAGAGTGGTTTCCCGGGTACAATCCCAGCCCCCTAACCTCTCCCGACCCGCCTAATGCAGACAGGGCCCGTGCGCTAAGCATAAACAATACCTTTAACAGATAACCCTAACCCTGAACATAACACCCAACCCTATTCCTATTTCTCCCCTTAACACGTAAACCTCACCGTGCGCCTAACTTTAACCTCTTATCCTAACGTTAATGCATAACCCATTTCCTGAGAACAACCCCTATCCCATAATTCTAACCCTATCTCCTAGTGATCACTGTGGCACCTAATCCCTAACCCTAATTCTAAACCGCTAACCCTAACCGTAACCCTACCTACAACCCTAACACTGACAGTAACCCTTACTTCTAACCCCAACGCTATGCCTAACAAAAACCCTAACCCTTCACCCTAACCCCTAAGCCTTACCCTAACCCTTAACCCTAATCCTAATCCTAACCATTAAACCTAACCCTAGCTCTTAAAGCTAACCCTAAACCTTACCCTCACGACTAGACCTAACCCTGACACTAACCTAACACCTTACCTTAACCAGAACCCCTAAAGCTAACCCTGAACCCTATCCCTAACCCTAGCAGTAAACTTTAACCCTAAACCTAAGCCCAACCCTTAACCCTAATCCTATCCTTTTACCCTAAAACTAACCCCTAAACCTAACCCCTATACCTCACCCTAACTCTAACCCCAATCCTAATTCTAACCATACCCCTTCATAAAACACTAACTCCTAACCGCTAACCATAACACTAACCAAAAACCCTAATCACTAATCCCTAACCCTAACGCTTAACCTTTACCCTGACCGTTAACCCTCACCCTAAATCTTAACACTGACCCTAACCTTAACCTTTAACTCTAAGCCTAATTCTTAACCCTACAGTAAGGAAGACCCTTAATGCTAATGGGATCCCTTATCCCTAACCCTAACACTACAGCTAAAAATAACCCTAACCTTGGATCTTTAAACCTAACCCCTAACACTTACTTTAACCCCAAACCCTAACCCTAATCCTAAGCATTAAACCTAACCCTATCTCTTAACCCTAACGCTAGCCCTTACCCTAACGCCTAGATCTAACCCTAAATCTAACCTACCGCCTAATCCTAACCTTAAGCCCTAATGCTAACTCTAACCCTGAACCCTAAACCTACCCGTAACCCTTAACACTAACCCTATCCGTGAACCTTAACCCTGACCCTAACCATTACCCGCACCCAAGCATTTAACCCTGACCCTAACCCGAATCCTTAATGCTAACCCTAACACTAAACCCTAACCCTAAGCCCAACACTTATCCCTAATCCTATCCCTTAACCCTAACCCTAACCCTAATGCTACCCCCTAAACGTAACCCTAACCGTGACCAATAAACCTAACCCTAACCTCTAACAGAAAGCATAGCACATAACTCTAACCCTAAAACTAACCCTAACCCTAACTCTAAACCCTAACACTTAACCTTAACCCTAAGCGTTAACTCTCACGCTAACCTTTAATCCTAACCCTAATCCTAATCTTCAACCCTAAACCTAACACTTAACCCTAACCCTGTACCAAACCCTAACCCCTCATCTTAACCCTAACCGTAAACCTCAACCCTAAACCAAAGTGTAACCGTTAAACCTAAGAGTAACCTTTAACCCTAACCCTAATCCCTAACCCTAAGCCCTCACCCTAACACTAAACTTCATCCTTAACCCTAACCAGAATCCTAACCCTAAATCTAATTCTCAGACTTCTTGCCTTCTTAGAGTTTAGAAAGCCTGCAATCCTCCCATGCCATGCGTGAAAGGAGGCTCTACCACTGTGTCCTGCATGAAACCCACGGGCCCATACCCAGAGTATGATAGAGTGGGTTCCCGGGTGCAATCCCAGCCCCCCAAACTCCCCCCGCCCGCCTAATGCAGACAGGGCCCGTGCGCTAAGCATAAACAATACCTTTAACAGATAACCCTAACCCTGAACGTAACACCCAACCCTGTTCCTATTTCTCCCCTTAACACGTAAACCTCACCGTGCGCCTAACTTTAACCTCTTATCCTAACGTTAATGCATAACCCATTTCCTGAGAACAACCCCTATCCCATAATTCTAACCCTATCTCCTAGTCATCACTGTGACACCTAATCCCTAACCCTAATTCTAAACCGCTAACCCTAACCGTAACCCTACCTACAACCCTGACACTGACAGTAACCCTTACTTCTAACCCCAACGCTATGCCTAACAAAAACCCTAACCCTTGACCCTAACCCTTCACCCTAACCCCTAAGCCTTACCCTAACCCTTAACCCTAATCCTAATCCTAACCATTAAACCTAACCCTATCTCTTAAAGCTAACCCTAAACCTTACCCTCACGACTAGACCTAACCCTGACACTAACCTAACACCTAACACTAACCAGAACCCCTAAAGCTAACCTTGTACCCTATCCCTAACCCAAGCAGTAAACTTTAATCCTAAACCTAAGCCCAACCCGTAACCCTAATCCTATCCTTTTACCCTAACCCTAACCCCTAACCCTAACACTACCCCTAACCCTAACCCCTAACCCTAACCCCTAACCCTAACCCTAACCCCTAACCCTAACCCCTTACCCTAACCCTAACCCCTAACCCTAACCCTAACTCTACCCCTACCCCTAACCCTACCCCTAACCCTAAACCTAACCCCTAACCCTAACCCCTAACCCTAACCCTAACCCCTAACCCTAACCCTAATCCCTCACCCTAACCCCTAACCCTAACACTAACCACTAACCCTAACCCTAACCCTTAACCCTAACCCCAACCCTAACCCTAACCCTAACCCTACCCTAACCCTACCCTAAACCTACCCCTAACCCTAACACTAACCCTAATACTAACTCTAACCCTGAACCCTAAACCTACCCGTAACCCTTAACACTAACCCTATCCAAGAACCTTAACCCTGACCCTAACCATTGCCCTCACCCAAGCATTTAAACCTGACCCTAACCCTAATCCTTAATGATAACCCTAACACTAAACCCTAACCCTAATGCTAACCCCTAAACGTAATCATAACGTCACCAGTAAACCTAAACCTAACCTCTAACACAAACCATAGCACATAACTCTAACCCTAAAACTAACCCTAACCTTAAACCTAACCCTAAACCCTGACTCTTAACCTTAACCCTAAGCGTTAACTCTCACGCTAACCTTTAATCCTAACCCTAATCCTAATCTTCAACCCTAAACCTAACACTTAACCCTAACCCTGTACCAAACCCTAACCCCTCATCTTAACCCTAACCGTAAACCTCAACCCTAAACCAAAGTGTAACCGTTAAATCTAAGAGTAACCTTTAACCCTAACCCTAATCCCTAACCCTAAGCCCTCACCCTAACGCTAAACTTCATGCTTAACCCTAACCATAATCCTAACCCTAAATCTAATTCTCAGACTTCTTGCTTTCTTAGAGTTTAGAAAGCCTCAATCCTCCCATGCCATGCGTGAAAGGAGGCTCTACCACTGTGTCCTGCATGAAACCCACGGGCCCATACCCAGAGTATGATAGAGTGGGTTCCCGGGTACAATCCCAGCCCCCTAAACTCCCCCCGCCCGCCTAATGCAGACAGGGCCCGTGCGCTAAGCATAAACAATACCTTTAACAGATAACCCTAACCCTGAACATAACACCGAACCCTGTTCCTATTTCTCCCCTTAACACGTAAACCTCACCGTGCGCCTAATTTTAACCTCTTATCCTAACGTGAATGCATAACCCATTTCCTGAGAACAACCCCTATCCCATAATTCTAACCCTATCTCCTAGTCATCACTGTGACACCTAATCCCTAACCCTAATTCTAAACCGCTAACCCTAACCGTAACCCGACCTACAACCCTAACACTGACAGTAACCCTTACTTCTAACCCCAACGCTATGCCTAACAAAAACCCTAACCCTTGACACTAACCCTTCACCCTAACCCCTAAGCCTAACCATAACCTTTTACCCTAATCCTAATCCTAAACATTAAACCTAACCCTAGCTCTTAAAGCTAACCCTAAACCTTACCCTCACGACTAGACCTAACCCTGACACTAACCTAACACCTAACCCTAACCAGAACCCCTTAAGCTAACCCTGAACCCTATCCCTGACCCTAGCAGTAAACTTTAACCCTAAACCTAAGCCCAACCCGTAACCCTAATCCTATCCTTTTACCCTAAAACTAACCCCTAAACCTAACCCCTATACCTCACCCTAACTCTAACCCCAATCCTAATTCTAACCATACCCCTTCATAAAACACTAACTCCTAACCGCTAACCCTAACACTAACCAAAATCCCTAATCACTAATCCCTAACCCTAACGCTTAACCTTTACCCTAACCGTTAACCCTCACCCTAAATCTTAACACTGACCCTAACCTTAACCTTTAACTCTAAGCCTAACCCTTAACCCTACAGTAAGGAAGACCCTTAATGCTAATGGGATCCCTTATCCCTAACCCTAACACTACAGCTAAAAATAACCCTAACCTTGGATCCTTAAACCTAACCCCTAACACTTACTTTACCCCCAAACCCTAACCCTAATCCTAAGCATTAAACCTAACCGTATCTCTTAACCCTAACGCTAGCCCTTACCCTAACGCCTAGATCTAACCCTAAATCTAACCTACCGCCTAATCCTAACCTTAAGCCCTAATGCTAACTCTAACCCTGAACTCTAAACCTACCCGTAACACCTTAACACTAACCCTATCCGTGAACCTTAACCCTGACCCTAACCATTACCCGCACCCAAGCATTTAACCCTGACCCTAACCCTAATCCTTAATGATAACCCTAACACTAAACCCTAACACTAAGCCCAACACTTAACCCTAATCCTATCCCTTAACCCTAACCCTAATGCTAACCCCTAAACGTAACCCTAACCGTGACCAGTAAACCTAACCCTAACCTCTAACACAAACCATAGCACAAAATTCTAACCCTAAAACTAACCCTAACCCTAACCCTGAACAATAACACTTAACCTTAACACTAAGCGTTAACTCTCACGCTAACCTTTAATCCTAACCCTAATCCTAATCTTCAACCATAAACCTAACACTTAACCCTAACCCTGTACCAAACCCTAACCCCTCATCTTAACCCTAACCGTAAATCTCAACCCTAAACCAAACTGTAACCGTTAAACCTAAGAGTAACATTTAACCCTAACCCTAATCCCTAACCCTAAGCCCTCACCCTAACACTAAACTTCATCCTTAACCCTAACCATAATCCTAACCCTAAATCTAATTCTCAGACTTCTTGCTTTCTTAGAGTTTAGAAAGCCTGGCATCCTCCCATGCCATGCGTGAAAGGAGGCTCTACCACTGTGTCCTGCATGAAACCCACGGGCCCATACCCAGAGTATGATAGAGTGGGTTCCTGGGTACAATCCCAGCCCCCCAAACTCCGCCCGCCCGCCTAATGCAGACAGGGCCCGTGCGCTAAGCATAAACAATACCTTTAACACATAACCCTAACTCTGAACATAACACCCAACCCTGTTCCTATTTCTCCCCTTAACACGTAAACCTCACCGTGCGCCTAACTTTAACCTCTTATCCTAACGTTAATGCATAAACCATTTCCTGAGAACAACCCCTATCCCATAATTCTAACCCTATCTCCTAGTCATCACTGTGACACCTAATCCCTAACCCTAATTCTAAACCGCTAACCCTAACCGTAACCGGACCTACAACCCTAACACTGACAGTAACCCTTACTTCTAACCCCAACGCTATGCCTAACAAAAACCCTAACCCTTGACCCTAACCCTTCCCCCTCACCCCTAAGCCTTACCCTAACCCTTAACCCTAATCCTAATCCTAACCATTAAACCTAACCCTAGCTCTTAAAGCTAACCCTAAACCTTACCCTCACGACTAGACGTAATCCTGACACTAACATAACACCTAACCCTAACCAGAACTCCTAAAGCTAACCCTGAACCCTATCCCTAACCCTAGCAGTAAACTTTAACCCTAAACCTAAGCCCAACCCGTAACCCTAATCCTATCCTTTTACCCTAAAACTAACCCCTAAACGTAACCCCAATACCTCACCCTAACTCTAACCATAATCCTAATTCTAACCATACCCCTTCATAAAACACTAACTCCTAACCGCTAACCCTAACACTAACCAAAAACCCTAATCACTAATCCCTAACCCTAACGCTTAACCTTTACCCTAACCGTTAACCCTCACCCTAAATCGTAACACTGACCCTAACCTTAACCTTTAACTCTAAGCCTAACCCTTAATCCTACAGTAAGGAAGACCCTTAATGCTAATGGGATCCCTTATCCCTAACCCTAACACTACAGCTAAAAATAACCCTAACTTTGGATCCTTAAACCTAACCCCTAACACTTACTTTAACCCCAAACCCTAACCCTAATCCTAAGCATTAAACCTAACCGTATCTCTTAACCCTAACACTAGCCCTTACCCTAACGCCTAGAACTAACCCTAAATCTAACCTACCGCCTAATCCTAACCTTAAGCCCTAATGCTAACTCTAACCCTAAACTTACCCGTAACCCTTAACACTAACCCTATCCGTGAACCTTAACCTGACCCTAACCATTACCCGCACCCAAGCATTATCCCAGACCCTAACCCTAATCCTTAATGATAACCCTAACACTAAACCCTAACCCTAAGCCCAACACTTAACCCTAATCCTATCCCTTAACCCTAACCCTAACCCTAATGCTAACCCCTAAACGTAACCCTAACCGTGACCAGTAAACCTAACCCTAACCTCTAACACAAAACATAGCACATAACTCTAACCCTAAAACTAACCCTAACCCTAAACTTAACCCTAAACCCTAACTCTTAACCTTAACCCTAAGCGTTAACTCTCACGCTAACCTTTAATCCTAACCCTAATCCTAATCTTCAACCCTAAACCTAACACTTAACCCTAACCCTGTACCAAACCCTAACTCCTCATCTTAACCCTAACTGTAAACCTCAACCCTAAACCAAAGTGTATCCATTAAACCTAAGAGTAACCTTTAACCCTAACCCTAATCCCTAACCCTAAGCCCTCACCCTAACACTAAACTTCATCCTTAACCCTAACCAGAATCCTAACTCTAAATCTAATTCTCAGACTTCTTGCTTTCTTAGAGTTTAGAAAGCCTGCAATCCTCCCATGCCATGAGTGAAAGGAGGCTCTACCACTGTGTCCTGCATGAAACCCACGGGCCCATACCCAGAGTATGATAGAGTGGTTTCCCGGGTACAATCCCAGCCCCCTAACCTCTCCCGACCCGCCAAATGCAGACAGGGCCCGTGCGCTAAGCATAAACAATACCTTTAACAGATAACCCTAACCCTGAACATAACACCCAACCCTGTTCCTATTTCTCCCCTTAACACGTAAACCTCACCGTGCGCCTAACTTTAACCTCTTATCCTAACGTTAATGCATAACCCATTTCCTGAGAACAACCCCTATCCCATAATTCTAACCCTATCTCCTAGTCATCACTGTGACACCTAATCCCTAACCCTAATTCTAAACCGCTAACCCTAACCGTAACCCGACCTACAACCCTAACACTGACAGTAACCCTTACTTCTAACCCCAACGCTATGCCTAACAAAAACCCTAACCCTTCACCCTAACCCCTAAGCCTTACCCTAACCCTTAACCCTAATCCTAATCCTAACCATTAAACCTAACCCTAGCTCTTAAAGCTAACCCTAAACCTTACCCTCACGACTAGACCTAACCCTGACACTAACCTAACACCTTACCTTAACCAGAACCCCTAAAGCTAACCCTGAACCCTATCCCTAACCCTAGCAGTAAACTTTAACCCTAAACCTAAGCCCAACCCTTAACCCTAATCCTATCCTTTTACCCTAAAACTAACCCCTAAACCTAAACCCTATACCTCACCCTAACTCTAACCCGAATCCTAATTCTAACCATACCCCTTCATAAAACACTAACTCCTAACCGCTAACCCTAACACTAACCAAAAACCCTAATCACTAATCCCTAACCCTAACGCTTAACCTTTACCCTGACCGTTAACCCTCACCCTAAATCTTAACACTGACCCTAACCTTAACCTTTAACTCTAAGCCTAATTCTTAACCCTACAGTAAGGAAGACCCTTAATGCTAATGGGATCCCTTATCCCTAACGCTAACACTACAGCTAAAAATAACCCTAACCTTGGATCCTTAAACCTAACCCCTAACACTTACTTTAACCCCAAACCCTAACCCTAATCCTAAGCATTAAACCTAACCCTATCTCTTAACCCTAACGCTAGCCCTTACCCTAACGCCTAGATCTAACCCTAAATCTAACCTACCGCCTAATCCTAACCTTAAGCCCTAATGCTAACTCTAACCCTGAACCCTAAACCTACCCGTAACCCTTAACACTAACCCTATCCGTGAACCTTAACCCTGACCCTAACCATTACCCGCACCCAAGCATTTAACCCTGACCCTAACCCGAATCCTTAATGCTAACCCTAACACTAAACCCTAACCCTAAGCCCAACACTTATCCCTAATCCTATCCCTTAACCCTAACCCTAACCCTAATGCTACCCCCTAAACGTAACCCTAACCGTGACCAATAAACCTAACCCTAACCTCTAACAGAAAGCATAGCACATAACTCTAACCCTAAAACTAACCCTAACCCTAACTCTAAACCCTAACACTTAACCTTAACCCTAAGCGTTAACTCTCACGCTAACCTTTAATCCTAACCCTAATCCTAATCTTCAACCATAAACCTAACACTTAACCCTAACCCTGTACCAAACCCTAACCCCTCATCTTAACCCTAACCGTAAACCTCAACCCTAAACCAAAGTGTAACCGTTAAACCTAAGAGTAACCTTTAACCCTAACCCTAATCCCTAACCCTAAGCCCTCACCCTAACAGTAAACTTCATCCTTAACCCTAACCAGAATCCTAACCCTAAATCTAATTCTCAGACTTCTTGCTTTCTTAGAGTTTAGAAAGCCTGCAATCCTCCCATGCCATGCGTGAAAGGAGGCTCTACCACTGTGTCCTGCATGAAACCCACGGGCCCATACCCAGAGTATGATAGAGTGGGTTCCCGGGTACAATCCCAGCCCCCCAAACTCCCCCCGCCCGCCTAATGCAGACAGGGCCCGTGCGCTAAGCATAAACAATACCTTTAACAGATAACCCTAACCCTGAACGTAACACCCAACCCTGTTCCTATTTCTCCCCTTAACACGTAAACCTCACCGTGCGCCTAACTTTAACCTCTTATCCTAACGTTAATGCATAACCCATTTCCTGAGAACAACCCCTATCCCATAATTCTAACCCTATCTCCTAGTCATCACTGTGACACCTAATCCCTAACCCTAATTCTAAACCGCTAACCCTAACCGTAACCCTACCTACAACCCTGACACTGACAGTAACCCTTACTTCTAACCCCAACGCTATGCCTAACAAAAACCCTAACCCTTGACCCTAACCCTTCACCCTAACCCCTAAGCCTTACCCCAACCCTTAACCCTAATCCTAATCCTAACCATTAAACCTAACCCTATCTCTTAAAGCTAACCCTAAACCTTACCCTCACGACTAGACCTAACCCTGACACTAACCTAACACCTAACCCTAACCAGAACCCCTAAAGCTAACCTTGTACCCTATCCCTAACCCAAGCAGTAAACTTTAATCCTAAACCTAAGCCCAACCCGTAACCCTAATCCTATCCTTTTACCCTAACCCTAACCCCTAACCCTAACCCTACCCCTAACCCTAACCCCTAACCCTAACCCCTAACCCTAACCCTAACCCCTAACCCTAACCCCTTACCCTAACCCTAACCCCTAACCCTAACCCTAACCCCGACCCCAAGCCCAACCCTAACCCTAACCCTAACCCCTAACCCCTAACCCTGACCCTGACCCTGACCCTGAGCCTAACCCCTAACTCTAACCCTAACCCTAACCCCTAACCCTAACCCTACCACTACCCCTACCCCTACCTTAACCCTAACCCTAACCCAACGCTAACCCTAACCCTAACCCAACCCTAACCCTAACCCTAACGCTAACCCGAACCCTAAACCTAACCCAAACCCCTAACCCTAACCCTAAACCCTAACCCTAACCCCTAACCCTAACCCTAACCCCAACCCTAACCCTAACCCCCTAACCCTAACCCTAACCCCTAACCCTAACCCTAACCCCTAACCCTAACCCTAACCCCTATCCCCTGACCCTGACCCTGACCCTAACCCTAACCCCTAACCCTAACCCTAACCCTAACTCTAACCCTGAACCCTAAACCTACCCGTAACCCTTAACACTAACCCTATCCGTGAACCTTAACCCTGACCCTAACCATTACCCGCACCCAAGCATTTAACCCTGACCCTAATCCTAATCCTTAATGCTAACCCTAACACTAAACCCTAACCCTAAGGCCAACACTTATCCCTAATCCTATCCCTTAACCCTAACCCTAACCCTAATGCTACCCCCTAAACGTAACCCTAACCGTGACCAGTAAACCTAACCCTAACCTCTAACACAAACCATAGCACATAACTCTAACCCTAAAACTAACCCTAACCCTAACCTTAACCTAATCCTTAATGATAACCCTAACACTAAGCCCTAACACGAAGCCCAACATTTAACCCTAATCCTATCCCTTAACCCTAACCCTAAAACTAATGCTAACCCCTAAACGTAACCCTAACCGTGACCAGTAAACCTAACCCTAACCTCTAACACAAACCATAGCACATATCTCTAACCCTAAAACTAACCCTAACCCTAACCCTAACCCTAAACCCTGACTCTTAACCTTAACCCTAAGCGTTAACTCTCACGCTAACCTTTAATCCTAAACCTAATCCTAATCTTCAACCCTAAATCTAACACTTAACCCTAACCCTGTACCAAACCATAACCCCTCATCTTAACCCTAACCGTAAACCTCAACCCTAAACCAAAGTGTAACCGTTAAACCTAAGAGTAACCTTTAACCCTAACCCTAATCCCTAACCCTAAGCCCTCACCCTAACACTAAACTTCATCCTTAACCCTAACCAGAATCCTAACCCTAAATCTAATTCTCAGACTTCTTGCTTTCTTAGAGTTTAGAAAGCGGGCAATCCTCCCATGCCATGCGTGAAATGAGGCTCTACCACTGTGTCCTGCATGAAACCCACGGGCCCATACCCAGAGTATGATAGAGTGGGTTCCCGGGTACAATCCCAGCCCCCCAAACTCCCCCCGCCCGCCTAATGCAGACAGGGCCCGTGCGCTAAGCATAAACAATACCTTTAACAGATAACCCTAACCCTGAACGTAACACCCAACCCTGTTCCTATTTCTCCCCTTAACACGTAAACCTCACCGTGCGCCTAACTTTAACCTCTTATCCTAACGTTAATGCATAACCCATTTCCTGAGAACAACCCCTATCCCATAATTCTAACCCTATCTCCTAGTGATCACTGTGGCACCTAATCCCTAACCCTAATTCTAAACCACTAACCCTAACCATAACCCTACCTACAACCCTAACACTGACCGTAACCCTTACTTCTAACCCCAACGATATGCCTAACAAAAACCCTAACCCTTGACCCTAACCCTTCACCCTAACCCCTAAGCCTTACCCTAACCCTTAACCCTAATCCTAATCCTAACCATTAAACCTAACCCTAGCTCTTAAAGCTAACCCTAAACCTTACCCTCATGACTAGACCTAACCCTGACACTAACCTAACACCTAACCCTAACCAGAACCCCTAAAGCTAACCCTGAACCCTATCCCTAACCCTAGCAGTAAACTTTAACCCTAAACCTAAGCCCAACCCGTAACCATAATCCTATCCTTTTACCCTAAAACTAACCCCTAAACCTAACCCCTATACCTCACCCTAACTCTAACCCCAATCCTAATTCTAACCATACCCCTTCATAAAACACTAACTCCTAACCGCTAAACCTAACACTAACCAAAAACCCTAATCACTAATCCCTAACCCTAACGCTTAACCTTTACCCTAACCGTTAACCCTCACCCTAGATCTTAACACTGACCATAACCTTAACCTTTAACTCTAAGCCTAACCCTTAACCCTACAGTAAGGAAGACCCTTAATTCTAATGGGATCCCTTATCCCTAACCCTAACACTACAGCTAAAAATAACCCTAACCTTTGATCCTTAAACCTAACCCCTAACACTTACTTTAACCCCAAACCCTAACCCTAATCCTAAGCATTAAACCTAACCCTATCTCTTAACCCTAACGCTAGCCCTTACCCTAACGCCTAGATCTAACCCTAAATCTAACCTACCGCCTAATCCTAACCTTAAGCCCTAATGGTAACTCTAACCCAGAACCCTAAACCTACCCGTAACCCTTAACACTAACCCTATCCGTGAACCTTAACCCTGACCCTAACCATTACCCGCACCCAAGCATTTAACCCTGACCCTATCCCTAATCCTTAATGATAACCCTAACACTAAACCCTAACCCTAAGCCCAACACTTAACCCTAATCCTATCTCTTAACCGTAACCCTAACCCTAACCCTAATGCTAACCCCTAAACGTAACCCTAACCGTCACCAGTAAACCTACCCTAACCTCTAACACAAACCATAACACATAACTCTAACCCTAAAACTAACCCTAACCCTAACCCTAACCCTAAACCCTAACTCTTAACCTTAACACTAAGCGTTAACTCTCACGCTAAACTTTAATCCTAACCCTAATCCTAATCTTCAACCCTAAACCTAACACTTAACCCTAACCCTGTACCAAACCCTAACCCCTCATCTTAACCCTAACCGTAAACCTCAACCCTAAACCAAAGTGTAACCGTTAAACCTAAGAGTAACCTTTAACCCTAACCCTAATCCCTAACCCTAAGCCCTCACCCTAACACTAAACTTCATCCTTAACCCTAACCAGAATCCTAACCCTAAATCTAATTCTCAGACTTCCTGCCTTATTAGAGTTTAGAAAGCCTGCAATCCTCCCATGCCATGCGTGAAAGGAGGCTCTACCACTGTGTCCTGCATGAAACCCACGGGCCCATACCCAGAGTATGATAGAGTGGGTTCCCGGGTACAATCCCAGCCCCCTAAACTCCCCCCGCCCGCCTAATGCAGACAGGGCCCGTGCGCTAAGCATAAACAATACCTTTAACAGATAACCCTAACCCTGAACATAACACCCAACCCTGTTCCTATTTCTCCCATTAACACGTAAACCTCACCGTGCGCCTAACTTTAACCTCTTATCCTAACGTTAATGAATAACCCATTTCCTGAGAACAACCCCTATCCCATAATTCTAACCCTATCTCCTAGTGATCACTGTGGCACCTAATCCCTAACCCTAATTCTAAACCGCTAACCCTAACCGTAACCCTACCTACAACCCTAACACTGACAGTAACCCTTACTTCTAACCCCAACGCTATGCCTAACAAAAACCCTAACCCTTCACCCTAACCCCTAAGCCTTACCCTAACCCTTAACCCTAATGCTAATCCTAACCATTAAACCTAACCCTAGCTCTTAAAGGTAACCCTAAACCTTACCCTCACGACTAGACCTAACCCTGACACTAAGCTAACACCTAAACCAACCAGAACCCCTAAAGCTAACCCTGAACCCTATCCCTAACCCTAGTAGTAAACTTTAACCCTAAACCTAAGCCCAACGCGTAACCCTAATCCTATCCTTTTACCCTAAAACTAACCCCTAAACCTAACCCCTATACCTCACCCTAACTCTAACCCAATCTTAATTCTAACCATACCCCTTCATAAAACACTAACTCCTAACCGCTAACCCTAACACTAACCAAAAACCCTAATCACTAATCCCTAACCCTAACGCTTAACCTTTACCCTAACCGTTAACCCTCACCCTAAATATTAACACTGACCCTAACCTTCACCTTTAACTCTAAGCCTAACCCTTAACCCTACAGTAAGGAAGACCCTTAATGCTAATGGGATCCCTTATCCCTAACCCTAACACTACAGCTAAAAATAACCCTAACGTTTGATCCTTAAACCTAACCCCTAACACTTACTTTAACCCCAAACCCTAACCCTAATCCTAAGCATTAAACCTAAACCTATCTCTTAACCCTAACGCTAGCCCTTACCCTAAGGCCTAGATCTAACCCTAAGTCTAACCTACCGCCTAATCCTAACCTTAAGCCCTAATGCTAACTCTAACCCTGTACCCTAAACCTATCCGTAACCCTTAACACTAACCCTATCCGTGAACCTTAACCCTGACCCTAACCATTACCCGCACCCAAGCATTTAACCCTGACCCTAACCCTAATCCTTAATGCTAACCCTAACACTAAAACCTAACCCTAAGCCCAACACTTATCCCTAATCCTATCCCTTAACCCTAACCCTAACCCTAATGCTACCCCCTAAAGGTAACCCTAACCGTGACCAGTAAACCTAACCCTAACCTCTAACACAAACCATAGCACATAACTCTAAACCTAATACTAACCCTAACCCTAACCCTAACCCTAAACCCTATCTCTTAACCTTAACCCTGAGCGTTAACTCTCACGCTAACCTTTAATCCTAACCCTAATGCTAATCTTCAACCCTAAACCTAACACTTAACCCTAACCCTGTACCAAACCCTAACCCCTCATCTTAACCCTAACCGTAAACCTCAACCCTAAACCAAAGTGTAACCGTTAAACCTAAGAGTAACCATTAACCCTAACCCTAATCCCTAACCCTAAGCCCTCACCCTAACACTAAACTTCATCCTTAACCCTAACCATAATCCTAACCCTAAATCTAATTCTCAGACTTCTTGCTTTCTTAGAGTTTAGAAAGCCTGCAATCCTCCCATGCCATGCGTGAAAGGAGGCTCTACCACTGTGTCCTGCATGAAACCCACGGGCCCATACCCAGAGTATGATAGAGTGGGTTCCCGGGTACAATCCCAGCCCCCTAAACTCCCCCCGCGCGCCCAATGCAGACAGGGCCCGTGCGCTAAGCATAAACAATACCTTTAACAGATAACCCTAACCCTGAACGTAACACCCAACCCTCTTCCTATTTCTCCCCTTAACACGTAAACCTCACCGTGCGCCTAACTTTAACCTCTTATCCTAACGTTAATGCATAACCCATTTCCTGAGAACAACCCCTATCCCATAATTCTAACCCTATCTCCTAGTCATCACTGTGACACCTAATCCCTAACCCTAATTCTAAACCGCTAACCCTAACGGTAACCCTACCTACAACCCTAACACTGACCGTAACCCTTATTTCTAACCCCAACGCTATGCCTAACAAGAACCCTAACCCTTGACCCTAACCCTTCCCCCTCACCCCTAAGCCTTACCCTAACCCTTAACCCTAATCCTAATCCTAACCATTAAACCTAACCCTAGCTCTTAAAGCTAACCCTAAACCTTACCCTCACGACTAGACGTAATCCTGACACTAACATAACACCTAACCCTAACCAGAACTCCTAAAGCTAACCCTGAACCCTATCCCTAACCCTAGCAGTAAACTTTAACCCTAAACCTAAGCCCAACCCGTAACCCTAATCCTATCCTTTTACCCTAAAACTAACCCCTAAACCTAACCCCAATACCTCACCCTAACTCTAACCCCAATCCTAATTCTAACCATACCCCTTCATAAAACACTAACTCCTAACCGCTAACCCTAACACTAACCAAAAACCCTAATCACTAATCCCTAACCCTAACGCTTAACCTTTACCCTAACCGTTAACCCTCACCCTAAATCGTAACACTGACCCTAACCTTAACCTTTAACTCTAAGCCTAACCCTTAATCCTACAGTAAGGAAGACCCTTAATGCTAATGGGATCACTTATCCCTAACCCTAACACTACAGCTAAAAATAACCCTAACTTTGGATCCTTAAACCTAACCCCTAACACTTACTTTAACCCCAAACCCTAACCCTAATCCTAAGCATTAAACCTAACCGTATCTCTTAACCCTAACACTAGCCCTTACCCTAACGCCTAGAACTAACCCTAAATCTAACCTACCGCCTAATCCTAACCTTAAGCCGTAATGCTAACTCTAACCCTGAACTCTAAACCTACCCGTAACCCTTAACACTAACCCTATCCGTGAACCTTAACCTGACCCTAACCATTACCCGCACCCAAGCATTTAACCCAGACCCTAACCCTAATCCTTAATGATAACCCTAACACTAAACCCTAACCCTAAGCCCAACACTTAACCCTAATCCTATCCCTTAACCCTAACCCTAACCCTAATGCTAACCCCTAAACGTAACCCTAACCGTGACCAGTAAACCTAACCCTAACCTCTAACACAAACCATAGCACATAACTCTAACCCTAAAACTAACCCTAACCCTAACCTTAACCCTAAACCCTAACTCTTAACCTTAACACTAAGCGTTAACTCTCACGCTAACCTTTAATCCTAACCCGAATCATAATCTTCAACCCTAAACCTAACACTTAACCCTAACCCTGTACCAAACCCTAACCCCTCATCTTAACCCTAACTGTAAACCTCAACCCTAAACCAAAGTGTAACCATTAAACCTAAGAGTAACCTTTAACCCTAAACCTAATCCCTAACCCTAAGCCCTCACCCTAACACTAAACTTCATCCTTAACCCTAACCAGAATCCTAACCCTAAATCTAATTCTCAGACTTCTTGCTTTCTTAGAGTTTAGAAAGCCTGCAATCCTCCCATGCCATGAGTGAAAGGAGGCTCTACCACTGTGTCCTGCATGAAACCCACGGGCCCATACCCAGAGTATGATAGAGTGGTTTCCCGGGTACAATCCCAGCCCCCTAACCTCTCCCGACCCGCCTAATGCAGACAGGGCCCGTGCGCTAAGCATAAACAATACCTTTAACAGATAACCCTAACCCTGAACATAACACCCAACCCTGTTCCTATTTCTCCCATTAACACGTAAACCTCACCGTGCGCCTAACTTTAACCTCTTATCCTAACGTTAATGCATAACCCATTTCCTGAGAACAACCCCTATCCCATAATTCTAACCCTATCTCCTAGTGATCACTGTGGCACCTAATCCCTAACCCTAATTCTAAACCGCTAACCCTAACCGTAACCCTACCTACAACCCTAACACTGACAGTAACCCTTACTTCTAACCCCAACGCTATGCCTAACAAAAACCCTAACCCTTCACCCTAACCCCTAAGCCTTACCCTAACCCTTAACCCTAATCCTAATCCTAACCATTAAACCTAACCCTAGCTCTTAAAGCTAACCCTAAACCTTACCATCACGACTAGACCTAACCCTGACACTAACCTAACACCTAACCCTAACCAGAACCCCTAAAGCTAACCCTGAACCCTATCCCTAACCCTAGCAGTAAACTTTAACCCTAAACCTAAGCCCAACCCGTAACCCTAATCCTATCCTTTTACCCTAAAACTAACCCCTAAACCTAACCCCTATACCTCACCCTAACTCTAACCCCAATCCTAATTCTAACCATACCCCTTCATAAAACACTAACTCCTAACCGCTAACCCGAACACAAACGAAAAACCCTAATCACTAATCCCTAACCCTAACGCTTAACCTTTACCCTAACCGTTAACCCTCACCCTAAATCTTAACACTGACCCTAACCTTCACCTTTAACTCTAAGCCTAACCCTTAACCCTACAGTAAGGAAGACCCTTAATGCTAATGGGATCCCTTATCCCTAACCCTAACACTACAGCTAAAAATAACCCTAACCTTTGATCCTTAAACCTAACCCCTAACACTTACTTTAACCCCAAACCCTAACCCTAATCCTAAGCATTAAACCTAACCCTATCTCTTAACCCTAACGCTAGCCCTTACCCTAACGCCTAGATCTAACCCTAAATCTAACCTACCGCCTAATCCTAACCTTAAGCCCTAATGCTAACTCTAACCCTGAACCCTAAACCTACCCGTAACCCTTAACACTAACCCTATCCGTGAACCTTAACCCTGACCCTAACCATTACACGCACCCAAGCATTTAACCCTGACCCTAACCCTAATCCTTAATGCTAACCCTAACACTAAACCCTAACCCTAAGCCCAACACTTATCCCTAATCCTATCCCTTAACCCTAAGCCTAACCCTAATGCTACCCCCTAAACGTAACCCTAACCGTGACCAGTAAACCTAACCCTAACCTCTAACACAAACCATAGCACATAACTCTAACCCTAAAACTAACCCTAACCCTAACTCTAAACCCTAACTCTTAACCTTAACCCTAAGCGTTAACTCTCACGCTAACCTTTAATCCTAACCCTAATCCTAATCTTCAACCCTAAACCTAACACTTAACCCTAACCCTGTACCAAACCCTAACCCCTCATCTTAACCCTAACCGTAAACCTCAACCCTAAACCAAAGTGTAACCGTTAAACCTAAGAGTAACCTTTAACCCTAACCCTAATCCCTAACCCTAAGCCCTCACCCTAACACTAAACTTCATCCTTAACCCTAACCAGAATCCTAACCCTAAATCTAATTCTCAGACTTCTTGCTTTCTTAGAGTTTAGAAAGCCTGCAATCCTCCCATGCCATGCGTGAAAGGAGGCTCTACCACTGTGTCCTGCATGAAATCCACGGGCCCATACTCAGAGTCCGATACAGTGGGTTCCCGGTGACAATC